>NW_028242129.1:0-170845 GCF_964263255.1 Lissotriton vulgaris | reverse complement strand
TATGTGACTTCATGCTGTGCAAAGTTCTACATAGCATACCATTCCATACAGGGAAGTAGACCATCCTCTGCTAAAGCACAATTCATGTTCTTGTTGGGTACGCCCGCCTAACAATGCTTGCCGCCACTTTGACCGGGGGACTAGCTGGGGCCAGGACTCTCTGCACCACAATCCCTCGTGCCTCTGCTACAGCGCACAACGTCACTCTCGCACCTGGGGGTGCTCTATTTAACCACAAGCGGGCTCCCACAAGTGCGGGATGCACGTGGGCAGCGCCCGGGCTAAGCCCGGGCCAAGGGCGGGCCCATCTGCGCCCGTCCGCGACATGACAAGGCATGGCTAGGCCATCCCCCTGACATTCAGGCACTGACAAAAAATTCTTGAGTGCAGAGTGGACTCCAGGGTGGCCAATCAAGGACATATTATGTACTGTCTTTTGCATACTGTGTTCAAGTTCATTCTGCTTGCAGAATGAGTAAGCGTAAGGCAATGGGCTCTTTGGTGGGTGGCGGGGTCACAGGAACACTAGATGCTTTCTTAATCAGAGTGGAATCACTACTAGTTCACCAAATCCAGCCCACAGAGAAAAGACTTTCCTTGGACTCTATTGTGGCTCAAAAGTGCTTGTCCATGGTTGGTTTAGCTATGAATAAATCCCCTAATGACGGGGTTCATTCTGGTTTAGCCTTTTCGGGAGGTAGTAATTACATGGAAAGAGCAATTTCTACTGTCCCAACTCCACTGCCATCCCCTCCGTTGTAAGAACATATAGAGGCACAGCCTGTGAATAGTGGCCCCTTTGAGATTGTTGCAATTGACACCGTAGGAGATATTGATTCTGGCTTATTGTCAGGGCAGGGGGCCGTGGCCATTACACTGATTACACCAACTGCAAGTAATGCAAATACCTCATGCTCAAGTGGGGAGGTTGTCGCTCGCTCAAAAACGGCTCCAAACTTGATAGCTCCACAAGGCCACAATATAGCGACCCAGCCCCAGTAAAGCGAACCAGGGGTGGGGGCTCCTCTAACTCAAAACAAAAACAGAAACAAAAGTCCAGACCAGCGTCAAAATCAATTAGTCCCCCTAACTCAGAAGGCACTGTAGACAGCCAAACGACTCACAACTATGAAGATGATAATCCGGGGCAGGGAGCGGACAATGAGCTTTGGAAAAGGATGCAATGATGCTAACTGCTCTACTGTGGCCCTTACTAGTTAAAATCAGGTCTATAGAAGAAAAATTGTCGCTACTTTTGATACAGAACAGTGCACTAACTATTAAGGTTAGCCGGTGCGCTTCTAGTCGTTCGGGGCACAGGAGGGTTCCAACTTATCAGTTGCACCCACCAGAGTTGAGGGGAAGGGGGTAAACAATGTTACTGAACAGCTCATGGGCAAACAGTTTGGGGCGAGCAGAGTGCCACCCCCAGGTCCCCCGGAAGGAAATACAAATAGCATAAACATTAACCCCAGGGGTCACAGGGACTTGAGGGCAGGGACCGCAGGTAACATCACTGTCCAACAACTAGCCCCCACTAACAAAGGGGGTGGAGCCTCCACAAACCAAAACTCTGGGGAGATGTCAGTCCACAGTGCTCAGGGCACCCCAGATCTGCCGTTTTAAGATTTACCACTGGCATCATGTCCATACACAGTGGTCCTGACTGGTGTCCCGGCCAGCATGAGCGATGGAGAAGAATCTCCCTTAATGTTGATCAATAAGGCAGCGCACTGGATGAGTAGGAATGTAGGTTTTAACATCACTAATCACAGACACATTTTAATGGCTAGAAGAGTGTCCTGGATAGGCAGTTCCAGGAAAGTTTTCCCATGGGACTGCGTGATTGTGAACTTAAGGTACCCCGAGCTCGTACACAACATGCTAACACAGAGTAAGGTGTTCTATAAAGATGAGGGTGGATCAAGTATTAAAATGCTCCCTTTGGGTTTCATTTATAGACACATGATCAAACCAAACAACCGTGACGAATACAGGGGGCACGTTGTGGGAATTCTTAGGGGTGGCCCCACAGTCCCAGTACATAATCGGTATGCCCGCCTCAATAATGCAAGGGATCTAAATGATATTGACTGACTGGGCTTGCCGAGGCAATTAAGGGATGATCAAACCAAACAACCGTGACGAATACAGGGGGCACGTTGTGGGAATTCTTAGGGGTGGCCCCACAGTCCCAGTACATAATCGGTATGCCCGCCTCAATAATGCAAGGGATCTAAATGATATTGACTGACTGGGCTTGCCGAGGCAATTAAGGGATTTTATGGCCAAGAGAATAATTTTATTATTACAGACCTTGGAGGGACAGTCACAGTGAGTTTAAATGAGGAAGTTGTAAACCCAACCCACTTAGAGCACTTGGTACCCTGCACGCAAGAGTATAATCACCAAAACGTGGAACCTCATGCATCTCAATCCCACTTTACATTAGATAGCCCAGACAGACATAACCAGAGAGATTTAAAAATAGTTTCCTGGAACATAGCAGGTTTATCTGCCAAATTCAACAATGAAGACTAGCTAGTTTATAAAAGGAAATTCCAAGTTATCTGTCTATAGGAAACATGGGAAGTAGAGAGCAGTACATTCCACCTTGAGGTTTACAAACTGTAATTTGTACCAGCGCGTAAGGTAGTGTCAAGGAGAGCAAGGGGAGAATTGATTACATATGTTGATCTTAGATTACAGGGTAGATGGACTGATTTGGGTTGGAACTCAGACTTTATGTTTGGGCTTAGGTTTTATCATCGACGGGGTCCGGTAACAGAGGTATGTCCAGGTTACCAAATGGGTGCTTGGCTTTGACAGCGGTGTGCCTACTAGCCACCACCCCCTTCCGTAACCCATGGTGCGATCAAAATTCGCACTCCCAATTATCGCTGGGTGCTGACAATCATGAGTACCTTGCCTACGAGCAGGTTTTAAATTTTATTTTTCCTGCTTTTGATATTTTTTCACATTATGACCTCCAGGTTAGGGTGAGCCTTAGCGTGCTCATACCGCCGGGGTCCACACTACGGTCCTGACGAATGCCTAGTAAATTACATACATACAGGCAGAAACATGTTGAACTCACTTAGCAGGGCTTAGCTGATTAATCTATCCAGCTTTCCAACTGCCCGCTTCATTTTACCCGTACCAGGTTAGCCTATGAATAAAAAGTTTTTTTAGGCTACAATCTGATTCAATTTTAAACTCACACCACTCATCACGCACAATTTCACGTACCAGCTCCGCAGTAACTCTGGCGTCGAAGCACACCGGGTTGGTTTTAGACCTTCCCGGTGGGGCACTATGATGAAGCATGCCACCACTAGGTGGTGAGTGAGGGCCTTCTAAAAGAATCCAATTTGATTCTTTCTTATCTATCCAACCCCTCCTCTTGCTTAGATTTTATAACGGGCCACAAGCAAATTTTTATACATTTTTATAATGGAATCTTACAGGGCCAAAATACTGCAAGAGTGGATGAAATCGAGAGTAGGCTCGCTGGCTTACAGGAGCAAGGGACGATGATGCCTCACTTGGTTTTAGCTGGTGACTTCAATTGCCACCTGTGTCCAAATTTGAAAGTTGATGGGGAGATTGGTCATCGTGTACTTTGGAAGAGGGCCCGCATATGGAACACACAAAGGAGGGAAGGGTACTATCTAAGTTATTAAACACACATGCCCTTACACACACCATGGATCTGGTTGAAGTTGGTACACCCCACATTCAAAGTCAGAGGATGTGTTTCCTTTATTGATTTCATCTTTGTTTCCAATACACTCAAAAAATGGTTCACATGTTTTAAAATATGCCAGAGTATCTTCAGCGACCATAATCCCCTAGTCATGTCTCTCGTGGAGCTAAATCTCCACAAGAACCCACTTGAGTAGGGGGGGGTTGGCACATGCCACGGATGAAGTTAGGAGGTTGAGATGGTCACAGGATAATTGCAAAGTTTTCTATGGAGCATTAGTGAAAGATGGTGAACAGATCATTGTGGACTGTTTAAACCCAAATGTGGAGGGGCCGAACTTGTCATGGCATTCAAGGGAGTTGCCCAAATAATTGATGCTTTGCTCAGGACTACAACACACAAATCTAGACCAAATGACCCAAGGTGGTTTGACCTACAGTGTTCCTGTGACCTGAGAGAGCTGAAAGTTGCTCTAAAATCCTCCTCAAGAGACAAGAGCAGGATGACTCTCTGCAGGGCAAACTACAAATTGGCAGTAAAAGGCCACAACATTAAATTACAACAGCAGGCTTGGGAGGACCTGAGGGAAGCAAAAGATTTAAAGGACACAACTGCCTTTTGGAAAGTTATTAACAATCCTTGCTTTCAAGAGGCAAGCAAACCCAGGGTAGTCAATAACATTCTGCCAGAGCTACGGCATTATCATTTTTATGGGCTTTATAATCATTGTTCAGCTGCGGCTCAGTCGGATGATGATGGGGGAGAACAGACTATTAACCCGACAATCTTCTCTCTGGGTGGGATCAAGGCAGGGATTGAAGGCCTGCCCCGAAACAAGGCCCTGGGCCCTGATGGGATCCCACCTGACCTTTTTTTGAGCAAAGTAGGTCTTTGGGCGCCAATCTTTACTAGAGTCATTAATGCAGCAGTAGACATAGGTATGCCACCATCCTGGTCCACGGCCACGATTGTTCCCTTTTTAAAAGAAAGGTAACAAGGATAGCCCACTTTGTTACTGTCCCATATCCTTAATTGACGTGTAAGCAAAGGTTTTGGGACGAGTCATCCTCAGTCGGTTAATGGACTGGGCACAGGATCAGCACATTGTAACTGACAGCCAATATGGCTTTAGGCCAGGAAAGTCAACCACCGATCAATGTCTTAATCTGAATGTATTGGTAGCCTAGTATACCATTGCTAGTCAGGAAACTGTGTACTTGGCATTCATGGACTTGACAGCAGTTTTTGACTGAGTTAACCACAGGAAATTATGGGCAATCATGGGTGGCCTTGGTGTGGACCCCGGACTTATTAATATTTTAAAATCCCTGCATCAGAACACCACTGCCACAGTCAGATACAACCTGGAGGGAAGTACCACTGACCCTTTCCCATGCCTAAGTAAGGTCAGACAGGGATGTATTCTGGCCCCATTTTTGCTCACTTCGTACCTAAATAGTTTGGATTAGGCACTTTAAAGGTTGATACTCTGAGGACTGGTTCAAGGGGGATTTCTGTCTTGCTTTACGCTGATAACGCGGTTCTCCTTGCCTGTACACCGAAAGGGAAGCAGGGTCTGATAGACGGCTTTTTTTCCTTTATGGGGAACTTAGATCTGTCCCCCAATCTATACAAGTTGTACATTATGGAAGTGGGCAAAAAAACAAGCAACAAATATGTTTACATGATTGTCTCTCACTGCCTTGGAAAGGTGCACTCTTTCTCGTACCTGGGGATTCTATTTGATGGACATCTACATTTTAGAGATCTTTTAGAGCAGAATGCCGTACGTTAGCTAGTTGCTCTGGGACGATCATGAATTTTGCACGAAGGCTAGGCCGTTGGTCATCTGAGCAAATCCTGAGAATATACAGCTCTATCTGTTGTGCCAAAGTCCTCTATGGAAGCGAGGTATGGGGATTTATTGATGCGCAGCATTTACAAATAGAGGAAAATAAGTATCTTCGGCGCTTACTTAAAGCGCTTCAGAGCACACCTTCTCCAATCATCCATGAAGAACTTGGCGTTAGTTACATCAGGGATAGGTTGAGAGTCAAACCCATAGTCTGTTGGGCCAAAATTTGGGCACATACGGAGGCCAAATTCAGTAGGCAGATCATAGTAGACTGCCTTGCCTGCGATCGGGGGCTGAACATCCCATGGCTCAAGTACGTGCAGGAGAGTCTAGAAGGTATAGAATGCACACATCTCTTTAACAATCCCGCGAAAATATCCATGCAGGATAAGGCCTTGGTTAAGGACCGGTTCCTCAAGCATGTTATAGCACCTATGGAAGATAGGGAGCTGATTAAGCTGTCAGTGAGATAACATCTTCTGACTAAAACATGCAAGGGAATTGAGCCTTATTTATCTTATTTTCACAATGCCCACAATAGTTTTATGATGACACGGTTTAGGTTTAATCTTTTGCACCATATATTAGCTGACCCGCAATATAAACTCGGTCAATAGAGCTGAAGAGCCGATGTGGCTGCCACCATTGGTCTCCTCAGGATACTCTTCACTTTGTTTTACAATGTCCTTTTTATTAACAAACTAGGTGTTTCTTTTTTAAAAGTGTTTTAAAGAGTGCTAGATTTAAACATGCAAGGGTGGCCGTGTTATTTTTTAAATTGTCCACAGATGCATTAACCCCGTTCTGAACTGTAAACTTTTTAAGGGCAGCTGTCAGGCTCAGAACAACAAGGGGCATCAGGTGAACACATGTGGCCAGTGATGCTAGTTTTGTATTGTCCCTAAGAATGAATTTGATGAGGGGAGGTGTTTTAATCGCAGATTAACTGAATATGTACCATTATATGCTGTTGAACTGATTTGTTTTATATAATGATGTATTTTATTTGTACTTTTATGGTATTTTTTATACCGAATAAAGTATTATGATTGATTGATTGACTTGTTGGGTAAAGTTCTTCTCCTACACTCCCATATTTTATACCTTTTCATGAAACACAGCACAGCAAGGAAAGTTACTGTCCTGATTTGTATGAAGCTGAACTGTGCCATATTTATAAGGAAGTGGCTATTTATCCAACTGCCGGCAAAATAGTACGTCATGTTATGTTATTTATATAGTGGCTGGAAAAACAGTATATCATTAAGATATACAATTTGACTGAACAGCCAAATAGTTAGGGTGAAGGAGGTCTTTATTTAGCCAGCCATGACATAAAACAGGAATCCAGGTAATGGAAGAGTGGTGGGCATCTTGTAATGGGAATGCAGCAAGTACTACGCTTATGGATGAAAGTGCATATACAAATGTACAATGGTTTGTACACAGGCAACTGCATGAATTAAGCTGTTTACAGATAATAAACATCAAAATTAATTATGTATAAAAAAATATATTGTTTCAGGAGTTTCAGGATATGGTGCAAAGATATGTTGTGTTGCTGTCTAGAAGAATTTGGCTGGCTGCAAAAAATAATGAGTATGGTTTTAAAACATGCAGCATAAATGTTTAATACACTCATGAGAGTACATAGACCCAGACTCAAAAAGGTTTAGCATTTGGTTAGCATTACTTTTGTAATGCTAGCCCGATACTAAACCTATTTGGGGATTAACAAACCAATGCTAATTGTTATAACCGTTGGTTTCCTCAGAAAAGTAACTCAAAGCAACGTAAAACACTGCTTTGTATTACTTTACATCAAGGGGGTATTACATGGTGGCAAATGGGTGTTCCCATGCAACCACCAATGCTTTTTGATGATAAACCCTATCTACTAACATTAGTGGACAGGGTTTAGCACTAAACATTAACGCTGTTGGAATGTTGCCATACCTCCTTGCTTTCCTGACTTTGCATGCGTGCTGTACTGTGCCAATACATACAAAGTAGGAAAAGCTTTGAAGTGTGTCTATGCATAGAATTTTGTACTTGAATGGTACTCTTCCAGTACAAAACCTATAGTAGAATTACCCACAGACACCCACACCCTAAGTCTATGGCACTATGGTGTGTGCTTGGTGCACAGCATCTGATATGAGTGCCAGGGCTAGTGAAAGGGGAGGAGAGGAGAGTGCCATATCTATGTGAATATGGTGCCCTCATGTTCAGTCCCTTACACGCAACGCAGCGCTGCCTCTTTGGGTGCTGCACTACATTGTCAGACAGCTATGAAAATCCAGGCCATAGTGTTCATGATCTTTCTTTTGGGGTTTGGAGGCCTGGCAGCTTCATGGGGTTTTTATGGAAGGCTGTGTGCTACCTTTAGGCTTCCTTTGAAGAATGATTTTACATTCTTAGTGTTTTAGACTTGACAACATAGCAGCCATCAAGAATAAGCACCAAACAGGGAATGCAGTGAGATAGGTGATAGTTAGACCCGGGGGAAGGGGCGCATACAGTAGGCAATTAGCATGTGGGGGTACAGTGCTTTAAGACCCTTGCAGGAGATAAACTGAGCGAGTCACAGTAATGGAGTTTCTGTGGGATGGGAAAGTGGAAGCAGAAGGCAGGTTAAGTAATAAACCTGGGTAATTCACAGGAAGAGTTCACTCAACTGCCTGTGAATAAACACATTATTTCATATTATTCACCAAAAGAGGGTAAAGAAGTTTGATGTGGGGTATATAATTCGTCGAGGAGTGCCAAAGTTACCATATGGAAAATACGCATTTTTATACTGTTCCAATTTGCTTTGTAAATTAACATTCAGTGTGGCCTAATTTGAGTGCAATTGAACCGTGGGCCAACAGCACAATAGAGTACATAGAGTGTGGTGTTCAGGAATGTTATGCTTGCTAACCTACATTGTTTTGGAGGGGTGTTTTATGCAATGTTCCAAAAAAGCCTGGTATTTGTTTTTGGTGAGAATGTGCATTGAATCACACAAAGTCTGAACTAAGTTTGCAAGCAAGTCTACATACATTACAGCCAAACATATTTCATGTTTCTTACATTTGCGGCTTTGGGTTCTCTTGGGTGTCTTTCTGTTTTTTCTGTCACTGATGCACAAAATCTAAAATGAACATGCATTGGACTACAATTTAGTTCCCCCTGTCATTTTTACACAGCAGTAAATAAGGCTAGTAGGTTTTTCTCAAAGGTTCTGTAATGGGGTCACAAGAGATTTGAAGGTTTTACAAGAGGCTGCAACATTGAAGTATTATCAGGGGAGGAGCCAGCAACAATATATCGAAGAGAAAATATGGCTTATTGGGGTGTCAGCTCAATAGAGGAAGACGGAAAGTGGAAGAACAAATTGAAATAATTAAGAAAGGAAGAGGCGAGAAAAAATAGATGTGAGGTAAAATAATTAAAGAGCTGGTGGTAGATAGGCAACAAAAATAAAAGTGAGAAGATTAGAGAGGCAGCAATGGAGGTGATGGTGACACTGAGTGACAATGGTGAGAAAATAAGTAAAAGGCAATTGAAAAGGTAAAGAAAGAGTGGTATTTTTTGCTCAAAATACAGGTGAAGGTGAAATGAAGACGACTTGAAGAAGAGTTGAAATGTTTCAAGAAGTGCAGATGAGAGAAACGTTGGCTAGAATGAGAAAGGTGGAGAATGGCATAAGTAGAGGAGAGGATCGAAGGTTATCCACAAGTGAGATTAGGACATAGTGAGATAAATTTGACAGAATAAGAGCATTAGAAGGGAGGAAAAAACAGCTATCAAATGATAGACACAATCGCAATGGACCGCACACCGCTAGCCCCTCCTCCGGATCGCCCCTAGGGACTCTGGTACATGGGGTTCTTGAGTGGTTCACCCCAGTGGGTGCAAGTAGGTACTTGTTGAACTGATGATCTCTAGACCCGATACATGTCCCGGGCTTTTGGATATCGCCCGAGACATGGCTCGGGTTTCGGGATAACTCCCCTCATCAGTAGAGAAAATAGTTAGGGGTGGAAGAGAAGGCAGCCAAGCAACCGTCAAAGGCCTCGATGCCCGAACGGGCACGCAGGTGCGTCATCCAGGAGCCCGTCGGCTCAAAGCTCAAGGGAGCCAATTTGTAGACACAATCGCAATGGACCGCACACCGCTAGCCCCTCCTCCGGATCGCCCCTAGGGACTCTGGTACATGGGGTTCTTGAGTGGTTCACCTCAGTGGGTGCAAGTAGGTACTTGTTGAACTGACGATGCGGTCCATTGCGATTGTAGCTATCAAATGATAGGTGCAGGCACAAAGAATCCGTGGTCAAAGCGAGCTGAATGTTTTTTCTTGCATAAACATATATATCCAGTACTGTGTATGCTGTAACGACAATCTTTTGTGTGGTGTAACCCCAGATATTTGCCTTGTATGTTTTTGCTGGCTGTGTAACTTTGTGCACTTTAATCCCTTCTAACCAAATGAAAAGTGCCTGTGCTCTTCATTTCAACATGATGAAAGTGAAAAACTCCTCTCTAGTTAGCATCTTTAACTTACCTATACGTCCCTTGTATATAGTACCTAAAGAGTACCCAGATTCTGTAAGTCAAAAGTCACCAGTGGGCTGCAGCACATACTGTGCCACCCCCTGTAGTGGCACGCCAAATATGTCTGCAGGCCTGCCATGTGTAATACAGTAGTTCAGGTTTTAACTGCAAAACCTGCCAAAAAGCCCATTTGATAGCCATAAATCCTCATTTTTAATATTAATATGTCACCCCTTTGTAGATCTTACTGCCAATTAACCCTGAGTGCATGGTGTTTAAGTGTAAGGCATGTGAATGTTTAGTTTTAAACATGTCCTTATAGTGAAAATATTCAAAGGACTACTTTCATTAGAGCAGGGTTAACTATTCTATAGGAAATCATTGGGATACAATATTAAGTTTAATATTGTTAGCTCCGCATGGGAAACATCTGCGGAATTAGTCATTGTACTTTCAAAATGTGTATTACGAATTCCTTGTTAAAGTCAGATTTGTGATATTTTTTTTAGAACAGGTACCTTGAAAAAAGTCATAAACAAAAACCTGCTTTAAACCGGGAGAAACGTAATGAGCATACCCAAAAGCACATCTTGGCTCAACTGCTTAGGTACCAGCTAATAAATGCTTTACACACTCGGTGCTCCTATCCCTTACTTAAAAAGATTTCTCAAATGTGTCTGTCCCCTGTACAAACATAGGTTGTGTACGTTTCTCACACCCAGGATTTTTGCCCTTTATTTCCAACAAAAAATATGTGAGGGAAGTAACGGAAACACCACCATGTGATCTACTGATAGGTTCTCATCAGTGTGTTCCGATTATCATCATTGGCAACCTCCACAACCAAAAAGAAAATGTGAAAAATGTGCTCAAATGAATTGAAAGTGTGAAAAAGGTAAAACACGCACCACAAAAGGTATTTATGTGCCTATCAACCCTGACCCCCTACTGTCAAAGCAAAAAACGTTTTTTTCTTGCTTTTACAGCATAAAAACGAGCAGAAAAATCACTTGCACAACTATCAATTTTAATCACTGCCGTGAGTTTGCTCAATTTAAAAACAAGACCTACTGTCGCACGCCATCAGTTCTTTATGGAAAGCCAACATATTTCATTGCCTTTTAACACATTTCTGGCAATTTCTTCAGGGCTAGGGGTCAGTCCTCACCACACTGTAAGTTCATTAATGTACCGGGTGGTTGCCCACACCTTGCATACCAGCAGCCACCTCTTCTGGGTATGTGTACGCGTCAACAATACCAAACATACTCATTGTGGTTGCTCTCTGTCAACTAGTTAGAGTATGGCTTCTACACTCCGCACTCCAAAGCCAGACGCTAACCAGATATCGGTTGAGAGAGAGCAACCGCAATAAGTTTGTTTGGTTATACCTTTCGGGGTGCGTGTTTTACCTTTTTCACACTTTAAATTCATTTGAGCACATTTTTATTTTGGTTTTGGAGGTTGCCAATGATGATAATCAGAGTGCACTTGAAGAACCGGGTTTCTAAACCCAGCGGCGCCAGGGACACGCCCAAAGTCTTCGGATTCCCCTGTCTTGGTATACAGAGACACTGAATACTTCTGGGTGGTGTCTGAGACCACATTTATTAGCTGCAGCTAGTAAAAGTAATCTCAGCAATACAACACGGTGTACAACTCAAGAAACTGTCCAATTTTTGTAAGGCAAGACATCCCTTTTCATGCCAGGATTCACAATACGAGTACACACCCATTGCGCGAGATTCTAACCAATAAGGTACATTCTCAAACAAAGTATCACATAGCAAAAAACTCTCAGTTTACTTTGCCCCAACCCACAAGTTAATTATTAGGAATGTCCCAAATCCAATCTCCACAAGCCGGACAAACCCATAATTGAAAGCACAATACATGTAATGAAAGAGCATAGGAAAGGAAACAATGACAGATAACGAGCAAGATAAAGCATGTGTAAGGAACCTAAAAGTTAACGATGTCCTGAACCTTGGTTCGCAATCTCAGACAACTATCAACCAAGGAAATTGGCTTAGCGAGGTCAGTTTCAGATGGATGGGCCAGTTTCTTACAATGCACCTTAAATTCAAGAAAAGGCCTAGTTAATAAGTGTATGAACAGCGAAGCTCATGCAACTTCGTTTGTTCAGTTACCTCCACGGGCCCACGGGCATACGTGACGGCAACACAAAATGGAGTCACAAACAAAATGGAACCCATGTTCGAAAAACGAAGTCTCCGAATACGTAATGAACTCGCTAGTTAACGCGACGAATTCACTCCATGTTAGCCGCACTTACTAAATGCGGTACAACATCACCAAAATCGTGACGGAACCATGACCTCACAAAACAAGTCAGGATTTCACAGAACCTCACACTGAAGAGAGCTCCCATGGTGGTGTTTCCGTGAAGTCTCTCTACTTTCCTCAAATATTTTTTTTGTACATAATGTGCAAAAATCCTGGGCACCCGTCCTTAGTTTTCCCCTGCAGGCACAACCACCCAACGGGAATCGCATTTATCCACGGTTTTGATCCTTTTCACCCACGCGTCACAGACGGTTTGGATTTCTCACCGGACCTGCGGTAAGCCTAAACCTATTTTCCTCATCAATTTCGGACAGCGTTTCTGCCCCTTCCCACAGGTTCCTTTGCTTACTCAGTCCCAGTCCCATTTTCTTTCCTCTACAGTCCCTCCATCTCACCATAGAAAACTTAAGGTAAATTTCTACCAGTGACAGACATTTTCAATTGTCCACTCACTCTCTTTTTGTGTCTTTACTCTGTACACATCATCGATATCATGGACCATGCCATGAAAGTGTTGGTCGCTCCTATGTACTTTATGACTATCTGTGCTATAATTCTGGTCCCGGCACATTTTGCCTTTTAGAATTGTTGTTCAGAAGACTAATTATTAGAACAGGAAACCTATGCACACGAATATTGTTTTTTCTCCTATTCGCACACAATATATATTTTTTCTCCTATTTTCCTTCTCGGAAATAAAGCTCATATGTTCTGTTCTATGCTACAATTCTAATCCTGGTACATTATTATTTTTTTTTTTTTAGTATTGTTGTTTGAGATGACTATGTATCAGAACAAAAAACCTATGCTCACAACATATGTAATTTTCTCCTTTGCTCGCTTATACCAAAACGTTAGCAAATGTTCTTGCCTCCGCCTATATCATTCGACAACGTTGGCCTATCTTGACCTACAAATTTAAACAATTTCCCGTGTTTTTTATCTTTTAATGATTCTGTCACTTTGTTTTTTCAAACCTCACACTATGATCTTTCCATCGTGTATGCGTTTATTTGTCTTCTCTTAGGAACGGCCGCAGCCAACATCACAGATTTTCTGTCAATCCATATATTACTCTAACTACGCCATGTATTTCCTTTTTCAATGCACTATGTCACCACACGTTATTTGTTCTGTGTGTACTCATAAATTGTCACATCATTATGTTTTTCCTTCACAATATAGGGTTTCCACCAACTATGGGTGCTCTTAATCTCGCAAATCATCACCATTAGGCTTTAATTTCCAATCATTCATTCTACTCCCAACTTCTTTTAAACAGCAATCATTTTTATATAAGTTGCCCATTATTTCTTATTGTTTTTTCAAACCTTTATGTCCTTCCCAGCACTGAAGAATCACATCCTTAACACGATGTGACGAAACACGTGTCGGCTAGTTTTACTTTCACATGTACTGATCAAGATTGAACTACAAATCACTCTTCATGCATCGCTGGACCTCGACTTTTTATTACGCTGTTTCAATGAACTTTACCTAACTGGTTGGTTCTGACATAAGAACCTACCACTCTGAAACGTGTGCACAGGACCTGTATATATAGTTCCATGGTGATCCCAGCATAAAGGGTGTTCCCATAGTCCAACTTGCTGGTGACAAGGGTGTGCCTGGGTGATAGCTTTGCTAGAGTTGCTTAGGAGCAATTTGAAAATATTCCTCAGCATCTGCAGGGTCTGGATGCCATGAATGCATTGACTTGTGCGGTCAATGATCATTCCGAGGTTCTTGGCCTGGGTGCTGGGTGTGGATTTGAGCCTGAATTCAGCTGGACATCAGTTTGAGGGCCATGTTGAGGTGTTCTTGCAGAAAATCACTATTTCTTTATTGCTGCTGTTGAGCTTGAGACATTTGGTTTTTATCCAGTTAGCAATTACATTCAAGTAGAGTGGTAAACTTGTGTCTTGTGCTGGGGGTGGGGGTTTTGTCCGAGAATGAGAGTATGAGATGAGTGGCATTTCTTCACCGTAAGAGGGGATGTTGATGCTGTGTGCATGGATGATGTTGACCAGAGGGATCATGTATACGTTGAAGAGTTTGGGGCTGAGCCATTATCCTTGAGGCACTCTGCAGATGAGTTTGAGGGCATCCATGGAGTAAGGCTCCTGGCTTACAGCTGGAGTTCCATATGTTGAGAAGGAGCAGATCCAACATGCCAATCTCATGCAGGCACTAAAGAGGATTGGATGTCAGACTGTATCAAATGATGCAAAGGGATCAAGGAAAATGAGGGCTGCCATCACTCCTCTATCAAGAATCATGCTGATGTTGTCTACGACAGAGATGAGTACTGCTTCTGTACTGTGTTAGGCCTGAATCAAATCCTAACTGCTTGGCATTGAGGAGTTTGGTTGCTGAGGTCATCAGTTGATTAGTTTCCCTAAGACCGTTGCCAAGTATGGCAGGAAGGAGAAGGGTTTGTTGTTGAAAAGCATGTCTGGGTCAGTGGATAGTTTCTTGGGCAGAAGCATGACAATGGCATTTATCCAGGTGTCTGGGAATGTGGCTGACTTGATGGAGGCATTGACGATGGGTGTTAGTGCTTCATTCAGTGGGAGTCCCTCATTGGTGACGTGATGGGGCAATGTTTAGATGCTTCCCCAAGTGGGTGATCATCATTGTAGCAGTAATTTTAAAGGAGGTGATGGCAGGCTTCGAGGTCAGGAATCCATCTTTGGTCATGGTGGGAAATTGAGTTGCAACAATGATGCGGTCAGTTGACAGTCAAAGTTGCAGTATATGGACGTGATTTTGTTACAGATTTAATACCGAGAGCTTCTTGCAAGGGCTTCTGAGGCAGTGATGTTGCTGGAAAAGGCAGGAATCATGGTAAAATCTTTGATGATGGCCAAGATTCCTTGTTGCTGTTAGCGCTGGAGTCAATGTGAACTGCATGATCTGTGTTTGGTGGTCTGTATCTGCTGGTAGTACCATCTGAAGGCTGATTTGAAGATGTCCTTATCTGTGGTGTCTCTTGATTTGTTTTCTATTTGTGTTCCAGTTGCTTACAGGGGCATTTCATCTGCCAGGGCTCCTCTGTGTATCAGCTGGTCTGTGGCCAGGCTCTTGTGGTTGGGTTGCTCTTGAGGAGAGCCAGGACATCAGTGCATGTGGTGATCCAGTTGTTGAAGTTCGTGAAAGCTTTCAGCAAGTTGCTGGTGTGCTTGGGCTGGTGCACAGAGAAAGAGAGGAAGCCGACCCCTCATCTGTGATGCTTTTAAAGCTGTGGGAGGTGGTTCTAGTGCTGGTAGGTCTGTGGTGATGTTTGTGCTAAAACTGAAAAAGGCATTGTCTGTCCAAGTCATAGCTTCTGACTTGTTGACTGTAGTGTTGTTGATTGAGGAGAAAATCGGTGTCCGGTGGTGTAAGTGAGTTTCGTAATGTGCTGAGTGAGGTTTATGTTTGCAAGGATTTCTAGGAGGGCCGTAGAGTTTGGGTCACTGTTGTCTTCTAGGTTGAAAGTTAAGTTTTCTGAGGAGTATGAAGGTGCCTTCGTTGATGATGAGGAGTGCAATGAAGTCTGTGATGCCGGTGGCAAAATTGGTCTGGGGTCCTGGTGGTCTATAGACAAAGGTTCCGCCCAAGAAGAAGTTGACTGTGATGCGTATCTTGAATGTGTTCTATGTACTGGTGAGGGTGTCCATGTTGGTGGTCCTGTTAATGGTACTCGGAAGGTGAGTGTTCTGGGTGTTTTTACTGTGTGCTCATAACGCTGCTGCCCATGCACTGGGCTTTTTAAAAAAACTACTTTCTGTTACCTTATTTAATTTAGTTGCGCCGTAATTCCTAGGACATAGATTTTTAAAATAACATTGTTTGCTGCTTACCTCACTTTGTTCATTGCCTCATTCCGCCCTTAGCTTTCACTTCTAGAGCGCTAACGCGGGGACAGGAACTTTACCCTGACCCGCCTGAAGATTAGCGCTCTAGTCGTTCAGGGTGTTGCACTTTGCACGCTCCCCCCCTCCACTACCTGCCGCCTACTTAGGCACGGATGTGGCACACGCGCAGTGAGTGGGCGCAGCGGGCAATATCCCCATGGAACAGTTATGGGACCCTTTCACATGTCGAACTTGTAGATGGACTACGCCTTGGTCCGCACCCGATCCCCGTCCCCATCTAGATATCATTCCTACCAGTCTTCTCAATTTTAAAGGGGGGCTTATTAATGCATGGTCTATGTGCTGCCATAGTCAAGACATGTAATGTAATGTAATGTAATGTAATGATGTCTTGTAAAGCGCATGAATCACCCAACATGGGGTATCTTCGCGCTGTAGACTGCTGGGGAACCCGTCCTGGCTTTCCCTGTGAGATGGTCCCTACTGGGTATCTCCAAGGTGAAACCAGGCATCCCCGGCATATGTGTGGGGTCGTTGTGGAGATGAGGCAAGCTAATGCCCAGAGTTGCCAAGTGTGATCCCTGGTTAGAGTAGGCACCGAGGCGAGATTTATTGAGTCCTCTGACCCTGGTCCATGACCCTGCCGCGTCGGGAATTGAACCCTGGTCCCGGGCCGTCCTCTGCTTCCGGGTCTGCTGCCTCTAACCAGTGAGCCACACCACTCCACATCAAGGAATTAAAACTTGACCACCACTTCGATTTTCTTTTCATAACCGAGACGTAGCTTAACGACTCCAGCAACCCAGCCCTAGTGATTGCCCTCCCGCCCGGCTACGTCATCTTTAGACTGCACAGGTCAAGCGGCAGAGGTGGTGGAGTAGCTATAGTCATCAGAAGCTCCCTGAAATGCCATACATTTAATCTAGGCCCCCTCAAAGGCGCTGAAGGCATAGGTTTTTCTATCATGCTCAATGCGGCATCGTCCTTCACGGGAGGCATAATATATCGTCCCCCCGGTAGTGCAACCATATTTCTGGAGTCTCTGGGAGAATCCTTAGGCCACCTTTTACTGCGTTATCCTACCTTCACGCTCCTGGGCGACTTCAACCTTCAATTGGAGTCCAAAACAGACGCCCAGGTTACCAATTTTCATCAGACACTTGATATCTTCGGACTCCACCAACGAGTGGCCCAGGCTACTCACCGTGCAGGGCACACTCTCGATGGGGTCTGTTCTAACCTCCCTTCATTGGTTACACATGCGCCTATCCTGCAAATTTGGACAGATCATTGCTTTATCCCTTTCAATATCAGTGTACCCCGTTCTTTGAAAACAGTAAAGGTAATTCAGCAGCCTCTATCCAATCCAAACTGGATGGCGGTCGCCGCTAGCATTAAGCTTAAGCCTCTCCTGCAGCCCCAGGCCCCTGGCTTGTCTGGTGAAGTGGTCCAGGATTCGAAAACCTTTCACACCTGGCTGCGAGAAGCTATCAAGGACCTTGTACCCCCAAAGCTCTCCTCTTCAATGGAGAAAAGGAAAAAGATCATCGCCCCCTGGTACACTCAGTCCGTTGCTGAAATACATCTTTTGTGCAAAAAGAGTGAACGCAAATGGAGGAAAACTTATGACCCAACAGCCAAAGCTCTCTATATAAAACACAGGAATGCATATTTTGCTAGTATCAAAATAGCCAAAAAAGACTATTATACTAAAGCTATTAAAGAGGCTCAACAAAAATAAAAAACTGTTTTCTCCATAGTGAAATCTTTCACTCAACCGAAAGCTCTTCAATCTGTAATCCCGCCGTCTCAAGGTCTATGTAATCAGATCGCTGACTACTTTGAGGAGAAAATTAAACTTCTACAGGTAAATTTCCTGCCCATCTCCTCTCCCCTCATGCCGGGCCCCAATGCCACTATGGTGGCAACGGCTCACACTCTGAGTAGGTTTGCACCAGTGTCTCTCCTACAAACCCACAAAGCCATCATGGTCTGCAAATCGGGGGCGCCTTCCAACTCCTGCCCCCCGCTGATCCTTCACCAAATAATTGATGTAGTCAACCCCATCATAAATGCCATAGTTAACGCCTCACTTAGCTCAGGCGCTGTCCCTCCTGATTGGAAAAAAGCAATAGTCAAACCGCTTATGAAAAAACAAAATAAAAGCACAACTGATCTCTCCAATTTACGCCCAATATCTCTCCTCCCAGTTCTTGGGAAGATAACAGAATATATGGTCCACCAAGAGCTAAAGAACTTTGTCGAAATGCACAATATTCTACATCCTCAGCAGTCGGGCTTTCGACCAAGGCATTCCACTGAAACGGCCCTCATTGAACTTACCGATTCCATCAAATTTTTACAGGATGAATGTAAAAACGCCGTCTTGATATTATTAGACTTATCGGCGGCGTTCGATACCATTTCCCATAAAATTCTGATCGGTAGGCTGAGAATAAATGGCATTACAGAGGTTGCCCTTGACTCGTTAAGCTTTTTCTTATCTCATACAACACAAACAATCTCATTGGGTTCCTTCCTCTCAAAGGAAAAAAAGGTTACATCTGGAGTTCCACAAGGCTCCATCTTGAGTCCACTGTTATTTAATATTTACATTGTGCCTCTCATCACTTTAATTGAATCGCATGGGATACCAGTAACATCGTACGCCGATGACACGCAATTGATTGTATCCTTAGATAAAAACACCACAAATGCAGAACAGAACTTTCAGAATTGTCTGACGGACGTTTTTCTGTGGATGGAAAATAACCACCTGAAATGTAATGCCAACAAGACAGAAATACTGCCCATGGGTAAAAATGTCAACTTCAACCCAAGTAAATGGTAGCCAGAGGGTACCGCCGCGCCGCCCAGTTCGGTAGAAGTAGCCAGAAATCTGGGTGTCTTCTTTGACTCCTCCCTGTCCTTTGACCATCATGTAAGGAATGTGGTTGGAAGCTGCTTTAGTACTATAAAACCTCTAAAGAAATTTTTTGATTTACTCCCTACCGAATCTAGAAAAGCGGTTGCTGTGGCCCTCATACGCTCCCGTCTTGATTATTGTAACGGTCTTATGGCAGAGGTTAAAAAGGCCACATTGAAAAAACTACAGAGCATTCAACACGCAGCCGCAAGACTGGTACTTAAATTGCCTAGAATATCCTCCGCATCCACGGCCCTAAAGACGCTGCACTGGTTGCCCCTTCATAAAAGGATCTTGTTAAAAATCCTTCTAACCACCTTTCGAGCTCTCAGCAACATCGGCCCCAGGTATCTCTCAAGAAGATACACCCGTTACAATCCAACTAGAGTCTTGAGAACAGTAGGTTGTAACCTGATCACTATCCCCAAGTTTCACTACAACACCAAGGGGGGAAAACCCTCACGGTCCTGGCCTCTAAAGCTTGGAATGCCATGCCCATAGAACTCAAACTCCTTAATCTAGAGAATTCTTTCAGGAAACAATTAAAAACCTGGATTTTCAATCTTTCTGATGCCTATGTAATGGACGCCATTTAACTCTCACGGTTGTTGTCTCAGATGCCCCGTAGCGCCAGGATGCTCCTTCCGGAGCGGCAGTTCGTACTTTACAAATACCAAATACAAATACAAATACAAATACAAATATGATGGAGACTCACTCTTCGGGCTTGTGCTGATAGTAGCTGTTGGGGATGGCTGTAGTGATGTCCAGTGCAGAGGTATGGGTTTAGTCTTGTTTCCATGAAAATTAGCACATCTAGAGTTGATGCAAGCAGTATGCCCCATGTATCTGTGGCATGTTGGGTGAATGAATGGGTGTTGAGGAGCATGCATGTTAGTGTGGCAAGTTGTGTTGGTAGTGTTTGGTTTGTGTGAGCATGAGTGGGTGGCTGGTTTGTGTGACTGTAAGCAAATGGGTTGCTGGGTACTGCTGCTGTAGGGGCGGTGTATGTACAGTGTGGAAAAGTGCATGTGATCTTGCAGGAGGTGCATGTGAGCACTCTGTCCATGTTGTGCGATGCAGTGTGGCAGTCATGCAGTAAGTGATGGCCGGGGTTGGGAGTAGTGAGCTGCATGGCAGAGTATCAGTAGGTAGGGGTGAAAATGGATTTCTGACACTGGGCACTGTTCAGGTGCGGACTTGCACATACAGGCTGACTTTTGGCATGCCAATGACACATTTGTGCTGCAGTCGCCATTAGAAAGGTCCTAGGAAGGAGGAGGAGTATAGAAAACCAATGATCCCTCTTACTGTGCAGATGGGTGATGAGAAATGAAATCCTCCTGCTTGCTTAATTCTTTTAAATATGAATTTGGCAGGAAACAAGAAATGTCACTTCCTAGGCAGATGGATGATGGGAAATACATTGATGTCAATTCCTGTGAAGGTGGGTGATGGAAAGGTGCTCTGTTTCCAAGTCAGGCTGGCAAACTGGGCAGTGCCCAGAATCTTACTTAACGTCAAACATGCCTTCCCTGTCACAGGTAGATGTAGCAATCAACAGGGCCTGCCCATACCTTTGTCTCCCTAGCCAGTCAGACACCAGTCCCACTGGGAGAGGAGCTGCCCCCAGAACTTGTTTCAAGTACCACATTGGAGCGGTTGCTCATTGTGAGAAGTTGGCCTGGTATATAATGCTCACTAATTCTAGTGATCACTTTGTACCATGCCAAGCAACCCTTATGATGATTGGTTGTAAGTCAACCTTATAGACCAGTTATCCTAGTGGTAACGTGGACAAAGCAGTCTTAGGCTAAACTCTGAAAGGCATGTGAAGCCAGCTGTATTACCATACACAACCCCCTTGAAAACCACATGAAAGGGACACCACACAGATATATATATATTGAAAATATATATAGATTTATTAACTACAAAATCCCCTGGACTCTTTATGAGCACAGAAGCACAAGCGTTAAATCACAAGACAGTTTAAAATACACAAAAGTTGCACAATATGGATGAGCCCTAGGGGCCACCTAAACCATATACTAAGAAAGTGGTGTAAGAGATACCAATCGGAAAGGAAACAGGCCTAGGGCCTTGGGAATCGCTGGAGCTATTCGAGACTAGCAGTAACTAAGTCGGGAAAGGCCCGCGGGACTCGGGTGCAGTGTTCAAAGTGCACGCACTTTCCAATGTAAAGTCTATGGTGCGTAAAAAGTACAAAGTTAGTTAGTTCGGAACCTTCCGAGTGACATAGAAAGCTGAAACTTGAGACACAGGCCCTAGAGATGTGTACCAGTGTAGGAACACCGGCGGAGCTGAGTTACCTCACCCACAGGAAGCGGGTGCACAGGGTCGAAGTAGTGTCGGGTTTCGACACGCTGGTCGATGGTGCTTGGAGCTGAAGATGCTGCAGGCGGCTCGATGTGAAGAATTCCGGTGGATCCAAGGGTGGATCTGAAGATGTGAAGACCTGAAAGCAGAGGGGACAATGTTCAAAGTCACTAGCCAGTGACTACCGTGGAACCAGATTGGAACCAGGCGATGTTGGGTGCAAACAGGCGTTGAGGTGTAGCTTCTCTCTGCAGCCACGTGGACACCGGGGGTTGAGGACGTCCAGGAGTCGGTCACGAGCTGTGCCACGTAGGCTTCTCACTGTTGGCGGTGTCGGTGACTTGATTGAAGCAAACAGGCCTTGGCTAATGCAAGCCACGCAGGAATCGAGAAAGGCTTGTTACTCGGACCAGCAAGGTCAGAGCGGGTGTTCCTTTTTACAGGAGCGAGGGCAAGTCTGGAGCAACCAGACCCACAGTGTAGTTTGTCGGTTTCGTCGCCAAGATGGCCGCTGGCCGCGTAGCTGGTGGCCGGGATGGCGCGTCGAGTGGCACAATGCAAAAGGGCCCCACGCAGATCGTGGAGATGCTGGGGGGCTGATCTTCAGTGCAAGGGCTGCACGGTGGTGGGGGTTCTCAGGCCCCAAAGCACAACATCGAGGATGCCTCTGGTGCTGCGCAGTCAGCTCTTTGGGTGTCTTTCAAGATGGCCGGTCCCACGTCTCTCGGTGCCTCCACGGGTCCCTTCTTTGCAGGGACTGTGGATCGGGCTGTGAGAAGTCTGGGAGTCTGGGTCTTGTCAGACTCTGGGCTCGGGCTCCGGCGGGAGGCGGAGGCAAAGCAGACGTTGATTCGCTGGTTGGTACCTGCTTTCACAGGGTGGCCACTCCTAGGCCACAAGGGAGATTCTCTTCAGTCTTCTGAGCAGCAGAATGTCGAAGTCCAGTTGTCTTTTTAGTTTCAAGTTGATTCAGCAATGGCACTGCTCCCACTCTTATTCCCAATCTGAGGGGTGGATCACCTACTAGGTCCCTCCTCTGGGAGGAACCAGGAAGGGGGGCGGTTACACCCCCTTTCCTTTGTCCAGCTCCTCGCCAGGCCTGGGTCTGGAAAGTCCCAGGACCGGTTTGGACTGGCTTATGCACGGGGACACCTTGTGTGCCCCGGGCATGTCTGTTTCTATTCAGCCATGTCCTACCCAATACACAAAACCCTGTCTGGGGTGGTGCTCGCACCTCCCAAGGCAGGAAACCCTTTGTCCAGGCCTTCCTCGCTGGAAGGACTCCCAGCAGCAGGAGGCCAGACTCGTGTCTGTGGTGGCAGCATCCATTTTGTGATGCTGAGGCTCTGGTTAACTTTAACCGGGGTTAAGGCTACACACATGTCGTGTCCCTCCAGAAGGGTGGAATGCTATCCCCGTCGACAGAACTGTCGAGGGGATAGTATTCCAATTCGTATGACACCTTACTCAACATGTTTTGATAAAGCCAAACCAAAGATAGCATATAACCGCGAGGATTATAATGCACTTAAGAGTATATGGTATGGCAATATCCCAGAACAGCTTAGGGAGTTGTTCCCGACAGCTGCAGACAGGCTCGGCTCATGCTAGAGCACCATCTCACATGTAACCACGCACTCTGCCCCCAGGATTGCAGGGGCCTTCCATAGGAATGGCTTACAGGTTAACATGTGTCCAGTTTAAGGTTAGATATAGGGATACTATATCTAAGTAAGAGGTGATTACACCAACTTACCCCAGCTGAGCGATCAGCCAGTTGTGTCAAATATGGAGGCCAGGCCAGGGGTGGCACAATACATGCTGCAGCCCCTGGTAGGCCTTGGATGCACCTATGCCCTGGGTACCTATGTTACACTGTTACAGGGGCCAATAAGGTGAACCAATTCCAATTGTGTTATGCACCTAAGGTACATGGAGTCCATTTTAAGGAGAGAGCAATCAGCCTGGGGCCCTGAATAGCAGGATCCCAGGCCAACTAAGTCAAAAACCAGCTAAACACCAGGCAAAAAGTTTTGGGGTAACAATAGTCAGATATCCACCTTCCTACACTCATTTTCCTGGCAACGCCTCTAGGGTGGGCAGAGAAGCTCTGCAAGAGGGAATAAGAGTTCTGTTGCATAGGTTTCAGGCAGAGTGGCACTGTAGGGTTTTTCTGCAGTAAAGCCCACAGGAAGTGCCACAAACATGGGGAGGGACACCCCTGCAAAACAATTACCCCATTGTTTAGGGAGTAGTCAGAAGTTTCCACCACTCACAGGTTAGTACAGGGCAAAATGGATGCTCCCACAATAATCTCCTCAGATCACTTCTGGACCTGTGGAAGAACAAAAGAGGACCAGACCTGCTGCCTGTGCCTTGAAAAGAGCCCTGAAGACTTGAGCCGTTCTCCTTCTTGTGGGAAACATCCTTAACAACGCGGGCATTACCCCGCGCTGCTATTACGACGCTGCCTTTACAACGCAAGTCGTTACGACGACTTGCGCTGGAGGGCGCTATTGGATAGGGAATAGTTAATTTTCTATTCCAACACCTTCCCTACTGTAACGTGGGCTGGAGTTGGAATAGAAAATTAAACTATTCAACTATGGTTGACCTCCTCTGACCTCCTCTTTGGGCAACAGGGGCACAACAAGCTTCAAGAAGACTTTTCCTGCATTTCCAATTGACTAGCTCAACCTGGATCTGACCTGGATCCTGCTGCTGGTCTCTGCTGGAATTAGTCTTCACCTCCAAGTGCTGTCCCCCATTGTACTGGTCCCTTTACTTTTGTAAAACTATGCTTCAAATCCTGAAACCGGGAACTTAGACATTTTTTGTGAACTCCTCGCTTTGAGAACCGACAAAGGTGCATTGCCACAGGGCTAAAGATGCACATGCTCCCCCTATGTTCTTCTCTGCTGTAGCAAATCCAATTCAGTTGGACTTAGATAGAATATATCCAGACTCTGGAAAAATCCACACTCCAAAAAATTTACTGAATTCGAAGGTAGACATTTTCTACAGGAGCAAAAAGTATTCAGCAGTGTTGGACAGAAATTATGTTTTTCCCACTACCCCACCAAAAGTAAAAGGCTTCGAGACACCTCACCCAGCAGCTGCCAACGATGTGGGCCCCTCTTTGTCTGCAATCTGCTGCTTTGCACCACTGAGGATTTGTAACTTTCATTCAGAGTCCGAAGCTAAACTTTTCACAGGGACAAGTCTAGTCCTGGTATCAGATGTCACTTTGAACCTTAAAACGTACCTTTGTCCCTGCTGAAGCATAGAAAGAAGACTAAAGTTGGCACTTGACACCTTTTGACGGTTATTTTTAACTTTAAACTTTAAAAACTATTACAAATGGTGGAATTGTATTTATTAAAATTTCTCTATATTTTCTAAATTGATTTGGGATTTTTCTTGTGTTGTGTTTCTGACTTTATTACTACTAGAGTAATGCATAAATACACCTTGCATCTAAATTAAATCTGCATTGTGTCATATCTAGCAGAGAGTTGAGAGTAATTTAATGACTTTAGTGGCTCACTCTCCCTAAACTAATGCCACAGTTCTGTGCGCTTGAAGATATGTCTTTAAAGCTGATCCTGAATATTGAGGCTGGTCCCGTCCCTGAACCACAGGGTCGGCTTTCACTCTCTACCTTCTAAAAAGTGTTTGTGACCCAATGCCTAATATTACACATTGAATAACACTGAATAACTTCTAAGCAACACCAATATTTAGAGACACAGAAACCTGGGACAATGAGGGATAGTGGACTTGCCAGGATCAGTTTGTGAAGGGGAAGCTGGCATTTGAAGCCAATAGTCTGGTGTATGGATTTGAAAGAAAATATATTGTGTGGACAAAACAATGTGAAGGTATTTTTCTATGGAAAAACAAAGCTTTACAATATTTTACATCATATATAGGTAACTTTAAGTAACTTTAATATATATATATATATATATATATATATATATATATATATATATATATATATATATATAAAATAACGTCAATTTATTTTGGCAAACACATTTCAGCGATTTCCACCTTTTTCAATGACGTAGTGCACAATTCTTACATCACTTCCATATTTAAAACACTCCTAATAAAAAAGGGTCTGCACTGATCTAGGCCTGGAAAAACTATGATAAGAGCCCTGTTCCATTCACCCAGGAGATGCATAATTAGTAAACAGAAAACTGACCTACAAAAAAGTTGCTAGTTGCAGGGAACATTGAATCACCACAGGCAGCTTGACAAGTGCTTTCTTCCTCACAAATCTACAAGTAAGTCAGAGGAGTTCTCAGATTTCATCTGACCGGCCCGTGCACAGTCTGTGTTATTAAAGGTCAGGTATGAGACACTCCCAGAAGCAGCCTTTACAACAATTGGGGGTATAAAACAGAGGCCATATTTCTGTTTCTATCAAAAAACTTCTCTGAAAACAGATGAATAGTGAGCAGCATTAATCTTGCTTGACCTCTCGGCGGCATTCGATAAGGTCCTGCACTCACCCCTCCTGTCACGTCTGGCAAACATTGGTCTGTTGGGGTGCCATGTGGGGCTGGTTTTGGTCCTTGTTGGAAGGGAGGGTTGAGCAGATCTGGATTCCACCATCATCCTTGTCCCCTCAGCCGGTAACAACAGATGTTCCCCAGGGTTCCTCCCTTACTCCCCTTCTTTTTAACATCTATATTACTCCGCTGATATATTTGGCGGAGAAGCTGGGGGCTAAGGTAAATGTAAATGTGTTAGTATTTATATAGCACCTTCTACCCAGAGGTCTCGTAGCGCTGTATTCATACCGCTGTGGAACCATTCCTGGCTTTCCTGTGAGATGTCCACTCCTGGGCACCCCCAAAGTGAAGCCAGGCATCCAAGCGCTGCTGGGGCCGTTGTGGAGATTAAGCAAGATATTGCCCAGAATCACAGAGTTGGACCCATGATTAGACTAGGCACCGAGGCAAGAATTATCAGGTCCGGGGAGATTGAGTCCAAGAGCTGCCGAGGCGGGGATTGAACCCTGGTCCCGAGCCAGACGTCTGCCGCTCTAACCATTGAGCCACGCTTCCCCACCACAAGGTGATGTGTTACAGCAAACACATCATGGACAGAATGCTGACAATGCAAGCATTCTCCCCCAGTCAAAAGATCTGGGTTAAATCCATTGTTCTTTTGCCCACTGCGCCAACCCAGTGTGGACCCAGACATATGCAATTCAGTCTTGAACGTTTTGGGAACAGTCCAGACCGAACTGCTAGGCCAGGTCCTCCCTGGACTGGAAACAAGCATCCTGGGACCCGTTTCAGGGTATGTCAACTAAGCCTGGGCGCCCGAATCGGCTACGCCCACGGAGTAGGCGTAGTGTTGCCTCCTACGCATTTTGCATAGACAGCGTAGCCGGCAACACTACGCCCACTCCGTGAGCGTAGCCGAGTCGGCCGCCACCCGCCTCCCTCCCGCCCTGCCCTACATACATTATTTAAGCAAAAGAGATTTAAAACAGCAAGTTTAAGGGACTTACCGTGTCCGGGGCTCGTCCGGGGATCCTTCTTGGAATAGCGTCCCATCTTAGATACCAATGCGCATGCGCGGCCACCCCCGCATGCGCATTTCTCGGGAGAAATGCGCATGCGCGGCCGCTCGCGCATGCGCATTGGTACCCATGACGGACTCGATTCCAAGAGGGAGCCCCGAACGAGCCCCGGACACAGTAAGTGCTTTAAACTTGCTGTTTTAATGCTCTTTTGCTTAAATAATGTATGTAGGGGAGAGCAGGAGGGAGGTGCGTAGTGGGGCTACGCGGAGTGCCGGGGTGGGCGTAGCTTCTCGCCCACTCCGTGTAGCTCCGCGAAGCCCCACTACGCCCACTACGCCTGGGGCTAATGTCAACCTTCCTCCGCAGGGCTAGCTTGAATCAAGTGGTAGAGTGAGCGAGATACCCATGTCTGGGCATACCCATTCCAGTTAGGGCGAAAAGCGGTACAGCAAACAAATGATGGACAGAAGGCTGACAATACAAACATTCACCCCCAGTCAAAAGATCTGGGTTAAATCCATCATTCTTTTGCCCACTATGCCACCCCAGTTTAGACCCAGCCATATGCATATCAGTCTTGACCCTGTGCCTCATGGGAACAGTCCAGACCGAACTGCCAGGCCAGGTCTTCCCAGGACCGGAAACAAGCATCCTGGGACTGGTTTCAGGGTATGTCACCCTTCTTCAGCGAGGCTAGCTTGAATCCAGTGGCACAGGGAGCAAGGGACCCACATCTGGGCATACCCATCCTAGTTCTTGCAAAAAGTGTTACAGACAAACAAATGATGGACAGAATGCTGACAATGCAAACATTCTCCCCCAGTCAAAATATCTGGGTTAAATACATTGTTCTTTTGCCCACTACGCCACCCAAGTTTGGACCCAGCCATAGGAAAATCAGTCTTAACCCTGTGCCTCATGGGAACAGTCCAGAATGAAGTGCCAGGCCAGGTCCTCCCTGGACTGGAAACAAGCATCCTTGGACCAGTTTCAGGGTATGTTACCCTTCTTCAAGAAGGCTAGCTTGAATCCAGTGGCAAAGTTAGCAAGGGACCCACGTCTGAGCATACCCATACCACTTAGGGCGAAATGTGTTACAGCAAACAAATGATGGACAGAATGCTGACAATGCAAACCTTCTCCCCCAGTCAAAATAACCTGGTTAAATCCATTGTTCTTTTTCCCACTACACCACCCCAGTTTGGACCCAGCCATATGCAAATCAGTCTTGACCCTGTGCCTCATGTGAACTGTCCAGACCAAACTGGCAGGCCAGGTCCTCCCTGGACCGGACCAAGCATCATGGGACCGTTTTTTGGGTATGTCACCCTCTTCAGCCAGGCAAGCTTGAATCCAGTGGCACAGTGGGCAAGGGATCCATGTCGGGGCATACCCATCCCCCTTAGGGCGAAAGTTTTACAGCAAACGAATGATGGACGGAATGCTGACAATGCAAACATTCTCCCCCTGTCAAAAGATCTGGGTTAAATCCATCATTCTTTTGCCCACTATGCCACCCCAGTTTGGACCCAGCCATATGCAAATCAGTCTTGACCCTGTGCCTCATGGGAACAGTCCAGACCGAACTGCCAGGCAAGGACCTCCCTGGACAGGAAAAAAGGATCCTGGGACCGGTTTGAAGGTGTGTCACCCTTCTTCAGCCAGGCTAGCTTGAATCCAGTGGCACAGTGAGCAAGGGACCCACATCTGGTCATACCCATCCCAGTTAGGGTGAAAAGTGTTACAGCAAACTAATGATGGATAGAATGATGACAATGCAAACATTCCCATTTAGGGCGAAAAGTGTTACAGCAATGACGGACAGAATGCTGACAGTGCAAACATTCTCCCCCAGTAAAAAGATCTGAGTTAAATCCATCGTTCTTTTGCCCACTATGCCACCCCAGTTTATACCCATCCATATGCAAATCAGTCTTAAACCTGTGTCTCATGGGAACAGCCCAGACGAACTGCCAGGTTAAGTCCTCCCTGGACCGGACACATGCATCCTGGGACGGGTTTCAGGTTATGTCACCCTTCTTCAGCCAGGCTGGCTTGAATCCAGTGGCACAGTTAGCAACCCAGTCTGAGCATACCCATCCCACTTAGGGCGAAAAGTGTTACAGCAAACTAATGATTGACAGAATGCTGACAGTGCAAACCTTCTCCTCCAGTCAAAAGATCCTTGTTAAATCCATTGTTCTTTTGCCCACTAAACCACCCCAGTTTGGACCCAGCCATATGCAAATCAGTCTTGACCTTGTGCCTCATGGGAACAGCCCAGCCAAACTGGCAGGCCAGGTCCTCCCTGGACGGGACCAAGCATCCTGGGACCGGTTTTTGGGTATGTCACCCTCTTCAGCCAGGCTAGCTTGAATTCAGTGGCACAGCGAGCAAGGGACTCATGTCTGGGCATACCCATCCCACTCAGAGCAAAAAGTGTTACAGCAAACAAATGATGGACGGAATGCTGACAAAGCAAACATTCTCCCCCAGTCAAAAGATCTGGGTTAAATCTGTCATTCTTTTGCCCACTACGCCACCCCAGTTTGGATCCAGCCATATGCAAATCAGTCTTGACCCTGTGCCTCATGGGAACAGTCCAGACCGAACTGCCAGGCCAGGACCTCCCTGGACAGGAAAAAAAGCATCCTGGGACTGGTTTGAAGGTATGTCACCCTTCGTCAGCCAGGCTAGCTTGAATCCAGTGGCACAGTGAGCAAGGGACCCATATCTGGGCATACCCATCCCAGTTAGGGTGAAAAGTGTTACAGCAAACTAATGATGGATAGAATGATGACAATGCAAACATTCTCCCCCAGTGAAAAGATCTGAGTTAAATCCATCGTTCTTTTTCCCACTACGACACCCCAGTTCATAACCATCCATATGCAAATCAATCTTGAACCTGTGTCTCATGGGAACAGCCCAGGCGGAACTGCCAGGCCAGGTCCTCCCTGGACCGGAAACATGCATCCTGGGACCGGTTTCAGGGTATGTCACCCTTCTTCAGCCAGGCTGGCTTGAATCCAGTGGCACAGTGAGCAAAGGACCCACGTCTGGGCATACCCATCCCAGTAAGGGCGAAAAGTGTTAAAGCAAACAAATGATAGACGGAATGCTGACAATGCAAACATTCTCCCCCAGTAAAAAGATCTGGGTTAAATCCATTGTTCTTTTCCCCACTACGCCACCCCAGTTTGGACCCAGCCATATGCAAATCCGTCTTGACCCTGTGCCTCATGGGAACATTCCAGACCGAACGACCAGGCCAGGTCCTCCCTGGACCAGAAACAAGCATCCAAGGACTGGTTTTAGGGTATGTCACCCTCTTCAGCCAGGCAAGCTTGAATCCAGTGGCCCAGTGAGCAAGGGATCCATGTCTGGGCATACCCATCCCACTTAGGTCGAAAGTTTTACAGCAAACAAATGATGGATGGAATGCTAACAATGCAAACATTCTTCCCCAGACAAAAGATCTGGATTAAATCCATCATTCTTTTGCCCACTAGGCCACTACAATTTGAATCCAGCCTTATGCAAATAAGTCTTGACCCTGTGCGTCATGAGAACAGTCAAGACCGAACTGCCAGGCCAGGTACTCCCTAGACCGGAAACAAGCATCATGGGACCGGTTTCAGGGTATTTCACCCTTCTTCAGCCATGCTAGCTCGAATCCAGAGACACAGTGAGCAAGGGAACCACATCTGGACATACCCATCCCAGTTAGGGCTAAAAGTGTTGCAGCAAACTAATGATGGACAGAATGATGACAATGCAAACATTCTCCCCCAGTGAAAAGATCTGGGTTAAGTCCACCCCAGTTTGGACCCAGCCATATGCAAATCAGTCTTGACCCTGTGCCTCATGGGAACAGTCCTGACCGAACTGCCAGGCCAGGTCCTCACTGGACCAGAAACAAGCATCCTCGGACAGGTTTCAGGGTATGTCACCCTTCTTCGGGAACAAACATCCTGGGACAGGTTTCAGAGTTTGTCACCTATCTTCAGACAGGCTAGCTTGAATCCAGTGGCACAGTTAGCAAGGGATCTACGTCTGAGCATACCCACCCCACTTAGGGCAAAATGTGTTACAGCAAGCAAATGATGGATGGAATGCTGACCATGGAAACATTCTACCACAGTCAAAAGATCTGGGTTAAATCCATTGTTCTAATGCCCACTACGCCACCCCAGTGTGGACCCAGAGATATGCAAATCAGTTTTGACCCTGTGCCTCATTTGAACAGTCCAGAACGAACTGCCAGGCCAGGTCCTCCCTGGACTGGAAAAAAGCATCCTGGGACCGGTATCAGGGTGTGTCACCCTTCTTCAGCCAGGCTAGCTTGAATCCAGTGGCACAGTTAGCAACAGACCCACGTCTGAGCATACCCATCCCACTTAGGGGTTAATGTGTTACAGCAAACAAATGATGGACGGAATGCTGACAATGCAAACATTCTCCCCCAGTCAAAAGATCTGGGTTAAATCCATTGTTCTTTTGCTCACTGCGCCACCCCAGTTTGGACACAGCCATTGTCAGGATCCGAGGATCCAACCCTGTAATGGTCTAAGTCTCATTTGCCTGATTTGTTCCTATGACTGGGCCTTTCTAACCTTTTGTATTCTGCAGTGACTTTTGTAGGTGCCAATGCTTATTGACGATTCTTGTTTCTCAATGCTTATTACTAGTACCAATGCTTGTTTCCTTTCTTTATTTGCTTGAGACCTTTTGTCCCTTAGCAGCGCCAGTAGACCGGAATCAGGGACTATATATAGAGCCACGCCCTAGATTCCATGCGGATTATTCGAGAGGATTTGCCGAAGGTCTCCTATGCTCCAATCCGCTTCCAGAGTTCCCGGCTCGTTTCCTGAACCTCTCCGCTACAGATCCTGAACTTGGGTAGAATCCTACCACTGAGATCCGATAGAAGAAACCTCAGGTAGGATCCGCCCATTTCTCTCTTGCCGCATCTTGGAAGGCTTGTACTGCCGCGTGTCTTGGTGCGGTTTTCATCTTGATCGCGCCTGCCCTGTACGGAAGTATTTCGGCTGAAAGCTTCGATCTGCCACCATTTACTCTGATTTAAGCTGCGATTTGTATAACTGAATGACCTCATTTACTGGGCAATTACTAACGACTCGGCTGAGTCGTATTTCACTCTTTGAAACCCCCTGTGATGTCAGGTTAATCGTCTGGGGGTTTACTTACAGATCTGAACCTTTTATGCATGAGGTTAATGCATTTAGGGAGTCTTGCTACGATTATTGCTAAGATTATCCCAATTGATGTCAGTTGAATCAATATAAGGTGCCTTGTATACAAATAGTATGTGAATGCTTTGAGAACAAATACTATTCAGGAGAATCTCATTTGCACATTGAATATTAATGTAATACTGGATGTAAGAAATTGGTAAATTCAAAGTGATGATTATTAACTTGAATTATACTATTATCAAGCAAGTTCTTTCCTTTAGGTATCCGGAGGCCATGCAGTGAGTTCAGAGGTGATTTTTACAGTGACTTAGCGCTCACGCGTTCCGGTTGTTATTTTTTCTCGTTCCAGATCTCCCTCCCCGCAGTACCCTCCCTTACCTCCCCTCGTCTAGCCACTTTGGTCCTCTGCAGAACTTATAGTGCAGAGACGAAGCTGCTGGAAGGTGGGCTTTTGGCCCATAAGGCCACTACAATTTGGAACCAGCCTTATGCAAATCAGTCTTGACCCTGTGCCTCATCAGAACAGTCCAGACCGAACTGCCAGGCCAGGTCCTCCCTAGACCGGAAACAAGCATGCTGGGACCGGCTTCAGGGTATTTCACCCTTCTTCAGCCACGCTAGCTCGAATTCAGAGGTACAATGAGCAAGGAACCCACGTCTGGGCATACCCATCCCACTTAGGGCAAAAAGTGTTACAGCAAACAAATGATGGATGGAATGCTGACAATGCAACATTCTCCCCCAGTCAAAAGATCTGGGTTAAGTCCACCCCAGTTTGGACCCAGCCATATGCAAATCAGTCTTGACCCTGTGCCTCATGGGAACAGTCCTGAATGAACTGCCAGGCCAGATCCTCCCTTGACCAGAAACAAGCATCCTGGGACAGGTTTCAGGGTATGTCAACTTCTTCGGGAACAAGCATCCTGGGACAGGTTTCAGAGTATGTCACCCTTCTTCAGACAGGCTAGCTTGAATCCAGTGGCACAGTTAGCAAGGGAGCTACGTCTGAGCATACCCACCTCATTTAGGGCAAAATGTGTTACAGCAACCAAATGATGGACGGAATGCTGACTAAGGAAACATTCTACCCCAGTCAAAAGATCTGGGTTAAATCCATTGTTCTTATGCCCACTACGCCACCCCAGTGTGGACCCAGCGTTATGCAAATCAGTCTTGACCCTGTGCCTCATTTGAACAGTCCAGAACGAACTGCCAGGCCAGGTCCTCACTGGACTGGAAACAAGCATCCTGGGACCGGTATCAGGGTGTGTCACCCTTCTTCATCCAGGCTAGCTTGAATCCATTGGCACAGTTAGCAAGGGACCCACGTCTGAGCATACCCATCCCACTTAGGGCTTAATGTCTTACAGCAAACAAATGATGGACGGAATGCTGACAATGCAAACATTCTCCCCCAGTCAAAAGATCTGGGTTAAATCCATCGTTCTTTTGCCCACTACGCCACCCCAGTTTGGACACAGCCATAGGCAAACCAGTCTGGACCCTGTACCTCATGGGAACAGTCCAGACTTAACTGCCAGGCCAGGTCCTCCCTGAACTGGAAACAAGCATCATGGGACCAGTTTCAGGGTATGTTACCCTTCTTCTGCAAGGCTAGCTTGAATCCAGTGGCACAGTTAGCAAAGGACGCATGTCTGAGCATACCCATCCAACTTAGGGCGAAATGTGTTACAGCAAACAAATGATGGACAGAATGCTGACAATGCAAACCTTCTCCCCCAGACAAAAGATCCTGGTTCAATCCATTGTTCTTTTGCCCACTACCCCACACCAGTTTGGACCCAGCCATAGTCAAATCAGTCTTGACCCTGTGCCTCTTGGGAACAGCCCAGACCAAACTGGCAGGCCAGGCCCTCCCTGGACCGGACCAAGCATCCTGGGACCGGTATTTGGGAATGTCACCCTCTTCAGCCAGGCTAGCTTGAATCTAGTGGCACAGTGAGCAAGTGACCCACGTCTGGGTATACCCATCCCACTTAGATAAAAAAGTGTTACAGCAAACAAATGATGGACGGAATGCTGACAATGCAAACATTCTCCCCAGTCAAAAGATCTGGGTTAAAACCATAATTCGTTTTCCCACTACGCCACCCCAGTTTGGACCCAGCCATATGCAAATCAGTCTTTACCCTGTGCCTCATGCGAGCAGTCCAGACCGAACTGCCAGGCCACGTCCTCCCTGGACCGGAAACATGCATCCTGGGACCGGTTTCAGGGTATGTCACCCTTCTTCAGCCAAACTGGCTTGAATCCTCGTACAGTGGAAGCAGTGACAACGAGGGAGCAGGAACAAGTGGGAACCATCAGAATCAAGACCAGTGGTACCAATCACCCCAAGACCCACAGGGCAGACAACAGCCTTTTTTAGAAGACAGCTCTTGGAGACCCCCACGAGGGAGAGGAGGCAGATGGAACAAACGCCCGACCAGAGGCCAAAACCAAGTAAACCCCAGGAACTGGGACGACTCACGACAGCAGGGATACGGCAACAAGCAAGTGAGATTCCAAACGGACAACCACGGGGAGATAAACACCAGGAGGAACACCTACCGTTGGTGAACAGAGAGAACCCCATCATGAATCTATCCTGCCAAACGCTGTCTCACGAACAGACGAAGATCCTGAGTAAGGGCCTATCATTCGTCCCCACATCCCATGTGAACCTGTTCAACTTGAAAACAGAATTAATAAAATTCTTTCGCAAGATAAGACTCAAAAGCTTCTTCATGAACAAAACCCCCTTTTCGGATAGATCATTCACCGGCTTAAGACCACCCTCCACCTTCACTCCCTACACAGCGATGACTGATCACCGGATCCTGACCTATGAGAATCTGGTGCTCAGTGATGTCCTCAAAACTTGTAACAACAAACAATACGTGAAACACAACGTTACCAAGAAAGAGCGAGCAGCCCTGGAAGAACTTAGGGACAATAGAACGTTGGTGATCAAACCTGCCGACAAGGGGGGAGCGATAGTCATTATGGATGTCGATGACTACAGACAAGAGATTAATTCCCAATTGAGTGACAGGACAAGCTACCGGCCGGTAGCCGCAAACCCCACAATTGAGATCCGTCGCCAAATTCAACTTCTTACCGAGAAAGGCAAAGAGACTGGCTTCCTGACTGAAAAAGAATATGCCTTCCTAAACGTGGACCAACCTCGTACCCCTACCATCTATGTACTACCGAAGGTCCACAAGAACCCCACCAAACCTCCGGGAAGACCTATTATCTCAGGATGTGGATCCCTTCTAGAACCACTCTGTAAATATGTTGACGTCTTTTTGAAACCCTTGGCTGAGGCAACCCCTACCTACTTGAGGGACACCATGCAGGTCATCAACCTCATGGACCAACAACCCTTTGAGAAGAATACCCAACTCCTTGTAACAATGGACATCGTGTCACTCTACACGAGTATCCCTCAACTACCAGCACTGACTACAATACAAAGAGCATTATCTACCAGGCCCCAACCAGCGGAGGTACCCACAGAATTCCTGGTCGATCTTCTGGAGATCGTGATGACAAAAAATTTCTTTATCTTTCAGGACAAATACTACATGCAATGCAAGGGAGTGGCAATGGGGGCAGCCTTTGCTCCTGACCTAGCCATTATATATATGAGTGAATTCGAGCAGAACTATATCCTCTCATCGCATAATCCGTATGCCAACAAAATCAAGGAGTATCGTAGGTACATCGACGATATCATAATGATTTGGAATGGACAGAAGGAAGATCTGGACGAATTTACCCAATGGTTGAACACCCAATCAGATGATATCCAATTTACTAGCAGCAGCAGCAACCACTCAATTGACTTCTTAGATATTACCATCAAGGAACATGAAGGACTATTATACACTACACTCTATAGGAAACAGTCCGAACACAACACATTGCTAAGATACTCAAGCCACCATACCAGGGCCCTAAGAGATAACCTTCCCTTCGGACAATTCCTCCGGATCCGGAGGAATTGTACCATGAAAGATGACTACTTTGCAGAGTCGGACGATCTTATCTCTCGACTAATCAATAGAGGCTATCCTAAGAGACTGGTGAAGAGAGCCCGGAAGAGAGCTTGGTTCAACGACAGAGCAACCCTACTGATACCCAAAGAACGCGGAACTTCTGATGACAAGATGATCTGTGTAACCACATATTGCAGCAAGAGCAACGAGATCCGTAAGGTAATTAACAAACATTGGCACATCATTGCGGAGACAATAGAAACACCCAACCCTCCGATGCATGCATTTAAAAGAGCTAAAAGTGTGAGAGACTATGTTGTGCGTTCATTACTCCACACCCCCCCGGCACCAAGTATACAGACCATGTGGAATCTCCCCACCATAGTGGGGAACTACAAATGCACCAAATGCAAAGCCTGTGCGATGTGCATGGAAACGAAGGCAATTACACATAACAATCTGACAATCCCCCTGAAGACATTGACAAACTGCAACAGCCAGGGAGTGATTTATGCCATTTTCTGCCCATGTGGGCAGATATACATAGGTCAAACCAAGCAAAGGGTGAAAAACCGGATACTGCAACATTGCAGCAGGATAAGGTGTCAAACGACAGGAGCACCCCTAGTTGAACACTGTATGGCATTGTCCCACACACCGGAATCCCTCCGATGGGTGGTAATTGAGAAAATCACACTTGGTACCCGGGGTGGTGATCTAGACTCGGTCATGAATTTACGTGAATGCAAGTGGATGCAAACGTTTGATTCTGTCCAAAATGGCTTGAATGAACATGATGCTACTTTTTCACAAATGGCATTACTCAGTTAGCAGGCGCAATATATGCAATGATGTTTGCTTTAGCTGTTACTTCAACACTTGTTCTCCCTATGCTCAGGGGTTGAAAATCATTTCAATGGAGACCGGCTGACTAATTTAACCATTTGGTTATCTTTTACAATTGGTCTCTTGTTGAACATATGACAATGTCTTTTTTCTAAACGTTTTACTATGTGGCCTCAATATGACGATGCGTTTGTACATATTAGGTGATATTTATATCAGTACTTTACATTTTACACAGAGATGGGATTAGCATTGCTTTGTTAAGAGTAATATTCTGCAGTCTCCCAGAATCTCTAGAGTGTATCTAGCGCTGCTTTGCGCTAACCCAACCACATTATAAATAATCTTAAGATCGGGCCTTATTCTAATTTGCCAGCAAGCCGTAACAATTAGAGGGACTGTTCGGTCCGCTCATTCAACTTGTACACGGCCCCTAAACGTGAACAGTGGGACTTCAGAGACGCTCCCTAAATGCCGAGACGCTCTGATTGGCCCGAGGCAGGCGAGCCCCTGGGAAGTATCCGGCGGCTGCACCTCGCGGTACAGACCTGACCGGCAAGTGAGCACGGAGCATCCTACTGACGGCCGCTGCTGTCAAAACTAACGGTGAGCTCCTCATCTATCTAAATTAACTACCTACCCTCGACACGGCCCCAGCGGCTGCTGAGATGTGTTGCGCGCTGTACAAACAGCGATTTACTGCTTTTCCCTACTAAGTTACTTTTCAGTATGCCATAGCGCCGGCAGTGGTAAAGATGTACCTCGCGCTGCTTAAGATCACTCTATCCTTTATGACTCAGACTATTCGTATATGCCAGCAATATGGCTTGCTCAGCGCCATGAAGCGGCGCAGTCTCATTACAATGGGATCCCTTCATTTAAGTTTTCTATGTCACTACTGCAGTCCACTTTGAGGTGATTTCTCCTTTTTTTATGAAAACGCTAATGCTAGTAACAAATCTGGCATTCACCACAGCTGTAGAGTGCAACGAGAATTCATCGTGTTGAGACTTATTCTTTCAATCAAAGGATTGATCCCAAGACCTATTTCTTTAGGAATACAATGAAAGTATGTCTCTCCCAATCCTACTCGATTGGTACTAACATGAGACATTGTTACATTCCTTCCTCCTCCAGAACCACGTGTGGTGCGATAACTATGTCCGCACAAACGCTGATTGGGCTTGATTAGAGGAACAACCCTTTGGATGGAAGGCACCTACTCCCAGTAAGTACCCCCATATGATTTCCTAGACGAATAATGCGTGCTCTACGCCTACAAGTATCTGTGCTAGTAACTAATCATTCCCCTTTCAGATGAAGGCGGGATACCCACTCCAATAGAATAGGAACCCTTGTTGGTCCCACCGCAATGGCCACGTAAGGGCCCCTGCTAAAGTAAGCCATTTACCACTTTTTGATATGCTCCCTCAGTGTGTTTTTTAGCTTCCTTAGAAATATGATACACTCAATTTAAATTGTTATTCTTAGGCGCTCCTGTTTTCTCGTGTCCTGATGAAGACCCCAATTTGAGGATCAAACCTACCCTTTAACCTGGGGGTCGAAACGTAGACCTGATCATAACCACTCGCCAATCATAGGATCAATCAACAGAATAATACTAATCCTATGTATATGTGCTTCTAGTCACAACCACCTTTACCCAGTCCTCACATGTTCCCCATCACACCTATCCTACCTAACTGTCTCCCTATCTCTATCACTTTGAGCGCGACATTTATGTAGACAAATGTTATAAAATGTCTGTTTTGTTTCCTTAATTCATGCTTATAAGTGTTACAATTATATGAGACTAAATGCCTACTAACGTATATAAGATTCAATGACATAAATTGAACAAGTGTACTTCTTTTGTCTGCATGTAATGGCATTCCCTATGCTCTGATACCCATTGAACTGAACCGGGTATCTGTCAAGCACTGTGCTGAAATTAATGAATAAATAATATACGCACACTCTGGGAATAACTCTAATTTTCTTTATACCTGACCGATTGCTTGTTTTACATTTATTGTTTTCTGAATCAATAGACTCTGACCACTGTTATTGTAACTAACTTTACTGACCCAGGTCAGAGGTTTCTTAGGGTGTACCCCATTGAAACTTACTACGGCTTGAATCCAGTGGCACAGTTAGCAAGGGACCCACGTCTGAGCATACCCATCCCACTTAGGGCAAAATGTGTTCCAACAAACAAATGATGGACGGAATGCTGGCAATGCAAACCTTCTCACCCAGTCAAAAGATCCAGGTTAAATCCATTGTTCTTTTGCCCACTACACCACCCCAGTTTGGTCCCAGCCATATGCAAATCAGTCTTGACTTTGTGCCTCATGGGAACAGTCCAGACCAAACTGGCAGGCCAGGTCCTCCCTGGACGGACCAAGCATCCTGGGACCGTTTTTTGGGTATGTCACCCTCTTCAGCCAGGCTAGCTTGAATCCAGTGGCTCAGTTAGCAAAGCACCCACGTCTGAGTAAACCCATCCCACTTAGGGCAAAATGTGTTACAGCAAACAAATGATGGACAGATTGCTGACCATGCAAACATTCTACCCGAGTCAAAAGATCCAGGTTAAATCCATTGTTCTTTTGCCCACTACGCCACCCCAGTTTGGACTCAGCCATTTGCAAATCAGTCTTGACCCTATGCCTCATGGGAACAGTCCAGAGAGAACTGCCAGGCCAGGTCCTTCCTGGATGGGAAACAAGAATCCTGGGACCGGTTTCAGGGTATGTCAGCCTTCTTCAGCCAGACTAGCTTGAATCCAGTGGCACGGTGAGCAAGACGCCACTCAGCTGCTTTTTACCTGGGACAAAGATGCAGATTCGGGAATACTGGTCTAACACTGTTTATCTTCCATCTTCAACTGGCTGGCAGAGATGCCACTTAAGTGTACTTAAGTGTAATGAAGAGAAGTCAGAGGTCCTACTATTTGACAAATTCCCCCTCAACTTTAGAGAGAAGCTCCGGCCTCCTACTTCATCAGGAAAGCCAGCGAAAAACTTGGGGTTTGGTTTAATGAATGTATTTGCTTCTCGTCGCACATCAAGAGGCTGGCTGGATGTTGTTTTGGCCTGCTTAAAACTCTCAGAAGATTCTTTCCACTCCTTCCTCAGGCAGCGAGGAAAACGGTTAACTGTGTGCTGATTCTGTCATGGCTGGACTACGCCAATGCTCTTCACGCTGGTATCCCTGGGTACCAGCTGAAAAAATTGCCGGTGATTCAAAATACAGCAGCCAGACTTTTATTGGGCATGTCCGTCAACAGCTGCGGTCTCTCCACTGGCTCCCCATGGTGGATATAGTGAAATTAAAATCATTGCCCCTGGCCCCAGTAAATTTCCAGGATGTTTTTTAACGTAAAGGTTAGACATGCGCAGTGGGGATTGGCTGCAGGGCATAGCCTGTGGAAAGCCCTTGCAGCCAACTCTACCCCAAACGGCCAACCACTCGTGGAGGGGTTGCTGTGTGCAAATATATATGAAAATATCTTTTGCCGAGGATATAACAATGCTTTGAAAACAACTGAACAAGTGTCAACCCTTGATTGCCCAATATCACCTTAAAATTAAGTTTGAGAAAAATGAATTCCTCCTGATCTCTCCTTGACTCACCGTCTATACAGAAACATTCACCCGCAATAATGGCTAAATGCCACAAATGTTCTCAAATATAAACCAGGCATTGATGAAAAACTGAAACCTGTGTGCTTCATCCTGATTCTTCTTAGCAAGGAGTGCACATCACCAAGACTCCTCAGGAAAGTCATGCACAACTGAAGACTTAAAAAATTCAGAACAATTTCTGGTTCTCCTAAAGGTTGACTATGCTAACATATTTCTGACTGGAATACCCAGGATACACCTAACCCCTCAAAGAGCAGCACTGAGTTCTGCAGCTCAGCCGTTTTCCGGTACCAGATGATATGATCACTTCTTTCACATATTGATCTCTTTCAAATGGCTCCTCATAAAAGCCTGAAGTCAATTCAAACTTGCCAATATTATCTGCAAGGTCCTACATATAGAAACTCTAAACTACCTGGGGCTACATTACACATGTGGCGTACTATCCTTCATTGCGCCAGGCTCACGTTTAAAAAGGTGCACTCAGCACAATGAAGGAACGTGCGCCACATTATGGTGAATGCGCTGCCCCCAGGACAGCCTCGAGCTCGTGATGCTTTGAAGCCGCTCCGTGTTTCACTGCGCAAGTGGAAAACTGCCTGCACTTTTAAAAGGGAATAGAGATCCCCTTGAAGGCCGGTACAGTCAGGGACTGCACCCGCCTGCACTGGAACATCTTGTTTGCCTCTCTGCACCTGCACCATAATGTGGCGCACTATCCTTCATTGCGCCAGGTGCACCTTTAAAAAGGTCCCTCCAGCACAATGAATGAAGTGTGCCATATTATGGTGAATGCGCTGCCCCAGAACAGCCTCGTACTCGTGATGCCCTGGGAGCTGCGCATTCACGTGAAATACAGAGTGGTTGCTTTGAAGCCGCTCCGTGTTTCACTGTGCAGGTGGCAAACTGCCTGCACTTTTAAAAGGGAATAGAGATCCCCTTGAAGGCGGGTACAGTCAGGGACTGCACCCGCCTGCAATGGGACATCTGGGGTGGTCCATGGGACCACCCTTAAGGGCTGCTCTTAGGAGGCGCACTGACAGTGAGCCTCCTGATGGCTTCTTTGTCTCTCTGCAGCTGCGTCTGAAATACTCTGTGGGCACTGAGGCAAAGGGATTCACTTATTTGAATTGGGCACGCCCCCATGCAAATGCGGGAACACCCCCTTGAAGATAGTGCTGGCGCTTTATATGTGCTATCGCTATTGGTATTACAGAAGGGGGCAGCACACGTGTCTGTGACTCCTTCTGTAATAACAAAGTGCACTATATGTAAAACGGCCCCAGGACCAAACAATCATAATCTTTAGTCGATCTCAAGAATTTCAAAGCACAGACTTTCTTTGATTGATTTGAAACTCTCTTCAACATCATCATTTTAGGGATTGCCTCCAAAATCTACACCCATTCATGATTTTGCTCATAAAAAACTTCAATCCATATTCTTTCAAAGCAGCTTTCAGCCATGGTCCAGATCTATTCTTCTGCTGATCAGAAAGCCGGTCAAAGAGCCAGGAAAAAGGTTAGAACGAATATTTGACTTTTGAAGCTTCTCCCTGTGGATACAAACAACAGATTGAGTTCCCAGTATCGCTTCTTATAGCATCCACTACCCAAATCCTGTTCCACTCAACTTGAGGATTTTTGCTTTGTCTTTTTAACAATCGTCTTTTATGAATTGAAATAACCTGAATACAGATTTATTTATTTGAAATGAGTTGGTGAAAGGTAGCTTTTGGAGCTGGAGCACTGATCCCATGAATTTGTCAGTGCCTCCTGCATGATCTGGGGGCTGCTCACAGCTTTCATACAACCATCTTGGAAAGATAATATGCAAGATGGAAATTCTATGTGGGGGATATCTTTGAGGGAATATTCTGCTCTGCATATTTTACCATGGTTAACAGCGGTCTCATCATTAAACCGGCAACTAAGATAGGTTAGCTAATTTTCTTTTTTGTTTAATTATTACTAAATGACAAATAGTGTAAATCTATCATGGATCTGGCAGTGGAGCATCATTTGAGAGAATCTAAGGCCTGAAACATATTGATGACAATTTGGTTGAATATTATTATTGTTGTCTCGAACCTTGTGTAGCAGAAAGTAGTGCTCAATTTGGACATGTGAACCAGTATATTTCTTGTTGTCTACAGAACTTGTAAAAACGTTGTTTATCATCCACAATATGCCTTCAGCCTGCAGACATTGGAACATTTAAACTGGATTAGGACTGCATATGAATGCATTTTGAAACACAGAGTTGAACAACTTGAATGCATTTCAATTCGCAAAGCCACAACCATTTGGTAAAAACAACATTAAAGTCCAGGTATTTCATAGGGTCTGAAGCTAATGATTAGTTATCTGTTAGTGTGTAAGAATATCATAAGATGCCTTAACCAGTTTCTACCCAGATCTATACTTATTCAACAAATAGTGAGGCAGCTGCAAATAATCCAGGCCACATTTGAATAAAAGCAAACAAGTTTGATGTGATACATTATTGCAGGTGGTTTCTCATGTCTTGTTATATCTCAGGCATTGTTCCGTCTCATTTATATACAGACCAAACTACCAGGAAACTGTACCTTAAAGTTAGGCCACATCCTGTCAAAAAGAAAGGTCGCAAAAGTGCCTTGGTGAATAAAAAAATGGATTTATTATGCTGAATTACTTATTAAAAACAAATCTTCAAAAGAGAAATTTAAGCATGTGCAAATAACAAATCTGCAAAGAAATGTGCAAATAAAAAATGTTGTATCAATCTTTTTATTATTTTTATTTTTTTATTTTATTGTTTTTGTTGTTTACACACATAGGAAAAAGAAATACCAAGCAAAAACATATTACCGATTGTCACATTATACCGATATTCTATTACATTTCATATTCGCAGGTTGTGCCTGATTCCTTAATATATGCACAACAGAAATATTCTGACCTTACATTATCACAGAAACAAATACAGTTGATAACACTTTAATTAACTAAGATCCCCAAGTTATAATCATAATCCAACAACATCAATCAGCAAAAAGAGGAGGAGTATAATATATTTGCATATTTACATATTGACACCCAGGGGGTTTCCAACATTTGGTGTCCATAAGTACCCATACTACCAAAGCCAGTCTGTTATAGGAGCCCACAATTTTGGTCCCTTTTCTGGTCTTCTTCGTCCTTTTAACTGAGACACTGAATTTTTTAGATTATACACAGCCAAGAGCCATGAGTGCCAATTACAAAATGTAGGGGGATCAGGGCTGATCCAATTAGAAGTGATACACAATCGAGCTACAGCCATTGCCATAAAGACAAACCCAGTAACAGCGCACAACCAGCTCCCGTTCACCCCCACACCCATGATGACCATGTCTGGAGAAATAGATATTTGGAGCCCTAAAACATTGGCCAAGAAGAATTCCAAATCCTGATAAAATAACGTTAACCTATGGCAAGAAAACACACGTGCACTGTATCTGCTAATAACGTCCCTCGCCTATTACAGGGGGTCGCCCACACTCCCACCCCATTTGACTATTTTTGCCGGTGTATAATACAAATCAAAAATGGACATAAAATGTTGACTCTGCAGACTACCCGTTAATAAAGTCTGATTAGCTACTTCGAGTGACTCTTCAATATTGATCCCCTCCTTACCAAATTTCTGTTCCCGTTCATCGTTCTGATTGGCTAAATCATCAGGCAGGGATTCCAGCAAAATATGATAGATCCCCCTTATCTGGGAAATCCTACAAATTAATTAAACAAATAATATGTTCCCATATTCTCCGCCCATTCATTGTTTTTTACTATTTAAGGAAGTACGGATCTGTAAGTATTTTAAAAAATCCAGCTTGTCAAGACCATACTTCTCTTGCAGAAAAGAAAAGGAAGCTAATTGGTCTTCATTGCCCAGATCTCCCACCGTGCTGATCCCAAGGTTGCTCCATCTTTGTGTGATTTGATCTTGGAAAATTAAAGGTACAACCCCAGAAGCCGAGAAAGGCGTATAGCTATTGATATTGTGAATTTTAAACCTGTTGCACACGTTCCTCCAAACCATTTAAGCCACCTGCAGAGTCTTGAATCTGTTTTTTTATAATAACTAGGTTCTAGGATCTTGACCAGGCAGTGTTTAGCCTCCTCCCCCAACCCAATTTCATAAATAGTTGGGCGAAACGCATCTGAGCACCAGCTCCTATCTCCAACCAGAAGTATCCCCATGTGTTGCAACATACATGCCCAGTAATAAAACAAGAAGTTAGGGATGGCCCAGCCCCATGCATTCTAGGGAGGGTCAGCCACTTGGCCGCTCTCCTTGATCTGTGATAGCTCCACATGAAACTAGAGCACATCCTTTCGATCTTTTTAAACCATGGAGCAGGAAACACCATGTTGTATGGCGTTTAGGATTCCGAATGAGTTTCCTGATTCATGCCCTTATATAGGTACAATTCACATTGCCCTTAAATAGGGCATAGAAATCAAGCCCTTATTTAGGCATAGCCCATGCTACCCAAAAACAGGCAAGGCTAGTTCCAACCGTTCACCAAACGTCACAACGGTTTCTTGGAAAACCAGCTGAAGCCGTTAGGGACTTCCCCTTGCTTGAATATTGATTTTTCCAAGAACTCCATTATTTTACAATGAACAACTATTCCTTAGGGGTTCATTCATGACGTTCATATGCCTGAATTTACGTCAATACTGGCATTCCTAAACACCTTCAAGGTATAAATATACCTTCACTTGCTATGGCAAAGCACGGTGTGGTTCGGTGTAGTTCAACTACATACTTGCCCGATGCAGCTTGCTACAGCAAGTGTCGAAGGAAGCCGACTCTGCAGCTAATGCACTGATCAGGAAGCTGTCCTCCTCTGCTGAGAATCCAGCTCCAGTGTTTCTGACTCGACTTTCGGGGTGTTGGGAAATCGAGTCTGAGACAGAGATACCAGACCTCTTTCATTCTAAGGTATGGAGCTGTCCTAGAGAAACATTTGGCTAATTCTTTGCAAAAAACTAAACCTATGCTAAAGACCATACTTACTTCTTCCCTCATACTAGACTTAGGTTAGGTTCATTGGGGTAGGCGTATTTTAGAAGCACCAGTTGAGTATTTTAGCCTGTGTTATTTATTTATGTATTTTTATATGGCTTAGAAACTAAACAATGCTATTACAGTATTATTTTATATTACTGTTCATGCTGTACCTATTATACTTTGCATTCTGTCTAACGATTGTAGCGGATCACCTCTCTTGAATGAGAAAGAAGACTGTTCAATAAACCCTTTTAATGAAACGCCTGTCTTTCTATTTTTCCTCTGCAACTCTGTAGAAATGAAGCATCCACAATTGACTGAGTAAAATAGTTATCTATTGTTTCCATGACTCCAAAGATAGTTATTCCAGTCCTAGGGAAACAAAGTTGGCATGTTTATGCGGTTGCCAGAAACTAATCTCTTCTTGTGTATTCGAGAAAGTTTCTAGTGACCTCTGAGCTAGCTCGCACTTACAATTAAATTTAGTATATTCGATAGAGACCTACTGACCTAAGTCCTATGTCATATCTATAAGATATATTATTCCAATGCGCAGAGCCTATTGGGATAATAGAAACTACACTACATGGCGGCCAACTTTTGGTAAGGCATTAATTTAACGCTAGATACTAAAGTAACTTAGTCGTGCTTTTCTCAGAGACCCCCTTTTCCGTAATACTCCAATAGATGTTTGGATTGGGTAAAGGGAAAAAATATCCGCCATAGCTGAGTAGGATGAAAATCCTATGTATAAACTTTTTTGGTTTGTTCAACGTTGAAGGATACAGTGTTCCAAAATATTGTGTACCTTATCTTTGTTCCCTTGAAACTTGCTCTGCAAACTTTCAATCAACAAAATGCCGGATAACAACAACAGCACCAAGAACGGTGGAGCTGCGGCCGATCCAGCAGCATTTAACATACCAGGTTTCCAAGAGACCAACGACAATGCTATAAGCATCCCTCTAAATTTAAGGAAAGACATCACTATAAAACTTATAAAACATGGCCTATCAGCTATACACCACATCCTGAAATTAATGATGTGACAGATGTGGCACTACAAGCTCAACTCAAAGAGCTAATCAAATTCTATAGACAATTGGTTAAATATGTCATGCGGACTCTTACAGTTCAGCCTCCAATAATGATTCCACAACATCCCCCTCGCCAGGGGAACACACTAAAAATTATACCACAGACTCTAAACTGGAACAAATGCCATTCTGGGTAGCTCAAAAAATTACTCAGATCGAAGCAGTATTTCCTAATATAAAATAGACGGCAAAATAATGCTAGCTGTCAATGCCACAAGCAAAGGCAGCGGTGCAGCGTTACCTAAAAAGGTTCCACTCGAATACTCTTATATATCTGATGCAAACTCGGTTCCTTTTGCTTGAATCCATGGAGAGGGGGGTAGAGTGATTTCAAACAGGAAACATAGAGTAGCTTTGATACACAAATCACATTTGGGAGAGGGTCTGATACATCAAGGGATCTCAAAAATAATATTAACTGTCAAGGAGACGTACTGGTGGCCAGGAATGAATGCTCGCATTCACATGATTGTGATTAACTACATAGACTGCATTAGAGATCGCAGCACAGAGCGCTGCCAGATACCTGACTATAGTATAGCCAGCCCAGCAAGGACACCATTGTTAGAAAGCATTAGACTTTCTACACGCAGATGTCCTAATGGACAAATGCAGTCCCACAAATATTAAGACAAGATTCATTTGGATGTGCCCTCAGCGCTCGGCTGACACCCAAACTGTTATAAAAGATGTGCAAGTCTTTATCGGCAAATAGGCAGTCGGCACGCTACATTCTGACCAGGTTCCTGCGTTTAGCTCTCAAGCTTACAAGGAGGCCCTGGCCACTTTGGGCGTTGCATTGCAGTACTCTAGTCCATTCCATCCTGAGGGAAATTCAGTTGTGGAGAAAAAAAAACTAGACATAAGCAATCTACAACAGCTAGGGTATTAGTTCGGGTGATGGGTGGGTAAAACATCTAATAAGTGTCCAAGGTAATCTTAAAAATCTGCCAAGAAGTTCTCTAGGGGGTATCACTCCATATGAAGTCCTTTTTGGGACCAGAATGTTAATAGCGGACCTTGATTGTCAGACTTCAGTGGTAGACCAAAAACCCTTTGATATCAAAGACCGTTTGGCTGTTTTACATGACTTAAATGTAATAAGAACAAAAAAAGTAACGTGTTCCTGAAGCCAATCACCACTGAAGAAAAAAAGACCGTCCCAGCAAGGCCTGTCTGAATCCCAAAGCTTGGTGATCTGGTCAGAGAAAGATTGCAGATATGAAGGAATTTGGCCCTTCTTACAGAAAACCAGTGCCTGTCCTAGCAATCCTCGGATCAAGAACAGTATTACTGCCACCCCTTGCTAGAAAAAAGGAGAACAGGTTCATGTTTATCGACCTGGTCAAACCACATCATGTGGTTGATCATAAGCAGTAGGCCAAGTGGACTCCGCCAATGTAACTGATTACCAGCTCTGGCTACTATCCAAGAGGTTCAAACTGATAGACTCATCACCTTTGAAGAATCTGCAGTGCGAAATGAAGGACTAAGCAACAAAGCTATGGAACTTGTACCTCTTGAAACTCAAAAACCCTACCTCGCTGCCAAGACATGGAACTCCCTCCCGACTCACCTCCGCCGGACCCAGGACCACCTCGCCTTCAGGAAGCAACTCAAGACCTGGCTGTTCGAGCAGTAGCGGATCCCCCCTCCCTAGCGCCTTGAGACCCTTTGGGTGTGTAGTGCACTATATAAATGCTATGATTGATTGATTGATTGATTGATTGAGTTTGACAAGAAACACCTGTCTACAACGATATAGCATCTTACTATACAAATGTAACAAGTGATCAAGTGGTTCCAGCGAATTCAACGAATCCTGATGCAATCCCTACAATTGACCAAACTGCCTCTGGCTATTTCATTAACTTTGATATGTTTTCCGAGGATCCCAGCGAGCCTGAAACAATGCCAGTGAAAAGAACTTTGAAAGAACAAGCTACAGACCTTTTTCATCACCTGGAAAAGACTTATCTGGTTACACCATGGATTGAACTTTGGATTGTGTTGGGTGTGCTTTTTCTTCTACTTTGGTTGACGCTGGTAATAACTTGCTGATGAATGCTGATAAATGGAAGATGTGTACAAAGGGACACCACAAGTGTGAACATCAACTTACTCCTCAAGCCACACAAATCATCTCATTGTGAACAAAGAGACTTGTCATCAGTGAACATCACAGCCTTTCCTACACCTGGGGGTATCGCTTGGGACAGAACTGATTATGACATTTTTGGCCCTGCGGAGCTGTTGAAGATTCCACACCAGCTCACGATTTCCTTGAATGACTTTGTTTCATCTAGTACCTTTTCTGATGATTGGGACTTTGAGATTGTTAATAATATGATGTCAGTAATAGAAATGCCTGCAGTGTTTACAAATCATGAATATTTAGAGGGTTCATCAGAATATGAACAAATGTTTTGTTAAAATCATTATGGTCATCATTTCTTGCACAAATCTGCAAATCCTAGAAATGTATTAATGTATAACCAATGGGAACATTGTCCTACCCCACCACAGGGTAACTCAAAACCATTTTGTGGGAAATTTCCATACTTTTCAGTTTCAATGTATCCTATCCAGAATCATTTTACTTTAAGAATGTAAACAAAACAGGAATGAAAAGTATGTTAACAAATACCAAGCAAATTTATTCTGCAGCTTTTATGCTCAGCTGTCTTCACTAAGTTTCGACAAAAACTGTCTGGGGCACAAAAGATTGGCAAGTGCAGGGGATAGAAGCTTTATTTAGAGCATGCATAATCCCTGAGCAAATTATGTTTTTGAATGACACTGTCCAACAGACGTCTTGTCTTGGGTTAGCCAAGATAAAAGACTTGAACTATCCGTCTACACCTACACCTACACCTGTTAGTGAGGTGAGGGGGAGGTCACAGTACATACTATTTTGCATCACAACAGAACAGATCCAGATTGGAAAAAATGTTAATCTGGCCCACAGACACAAACAACTCTCAAGATAGATGTCTGAACAAAACACAGGGTTTCCAATTCAATATGCCAGATCCAAGATATGTTCAGAGATAGCATCCAGGAATAGTAACAAGATACAGTGTAGTAAGATCTACACTTACGGATGTACAACAACACTTATCTATACTTAAAGATGACTCTGATCTTAGGGAATTCTTGCTAGGACCAAGAGCAAGGGGTCATAAACGTTTTATATATGCTGGTATATATGCAGCATATAATGAAATGTGGAAGATTACGCAATCAGAGACTGCAGAAAGAATACGAGAAATTGATCATATTAATTCAGAGAAATCACTCTCTGTGATTGACAATGGGTTAACAACTCTGTCATCCAGGATATATTCATTGGACAGCATAGTCTTTTCTGCCATAGACATCATGGAACAGGACTTGGTCATGTTGCAACATGGTCAGTCACAATTACGTTCTATCATGCCATTGGGCTGGACATTGCAAAACCTTTGTTCATGATATGTGCCTTGGCGTCTAATCATTACCACGTCACTGTTTTCAGAATGTAATCTCACTGATAAACAGATCAAATTGGCACAAAGGGGAGCATACTATATGGTGCTGAACATTGAAAAACTGGAAAGATTGGTATATAATGTCACTGAAAATCCAGCTACGGAATGGATTATACATGGAACAATCACTCTTGCTGTTACAATTTTCCATTTTCAGTATTGTCTAAAACACATACCAGCAGGCACATATTAAAGGCTGGGTAAAGAATACATCAAGACATCCTGGGAATTACCGTACACTTACAGATGTTGGAGTGGGGGTCTTAGCGGGAAAAACTGTGTAAATGCACTAAGAGGTTCCCCCCTTTGTCAGGGTATAAACGTACACCACGGGGCCTGCGATGGTTCCTCTAACAACTTATCCTGCCACCTGCAAGGTTCTCCGACTGCGGTGATTGATCCAATTTTTGGACAACTTTTGAATGGGAGTTACCTTATGTCGAATGATCACACCTGCTGTGGCATGTTGCCAGGAATACCATATCTAGTAACTGTGTCAGCCAGGGTCACCTATTGTATGCAAGTATTGTTTCCTAAAACCAAGACAGACCGAGAGTCGCCACTTTGGCCTTCATTGAACATCTCTTCTATACAAATTGATACTTTAAGCAGAATGAAAGCCATTCTTTTGCAAAAAAACGTTGCCACTGACCTCGGCCAAAGAAACCTATGATCTGCAAGTCGCAAGGACTTCGGCAGAGATACATACCCTCTTAACTACAAATTGCCCTATACATTTCTCAGAAATGTTAAGTCGTATCATATACATGTCTGATACGAGTGGTATTGTATGTATTTGAGACCATAGCACCTTTTGAAGCAGTCCTAGGAATATTTCGAAACTTCGTGCACTATGTGTTTTGCGGATTGCCTCTCATTTTGGAACTCGCTGCAGGAATACTATTTTGCTCCTACTGCTGCGATATGGCAAGTCATTTCGCAAGCGACACCCAGTTCTCCACGGAGACAACTTTACTGGCGATGAAGTGTTGTGAGCGCATCGTCCAAATTTTGGGACTACCTCGTCTAAGAGAATTAAATACCACATGGTTTCTGCAATTCAGACCAATTTGGCAAGATTGCATCTTACCTGTTCTATGCTGCCTGCTATGCGGAGAAGAATGCGTGATAGACACATGTCTCACTCCCATCAGTCACGCCAACGGATGTTGATACTTTGCTTGAGCCAGAAACGGCCCATGCACTGTGTTGTCCCCAGAGGCTACCAATTCTGATGACGGCATTCATTGAGATCTCACAGATGCAAAATGCTACTGCTGAGGTACGAGAAGTGACAGGCACACAGGTACCATCTGATTCGAACATTGCTAATGCGACCAATGCTGACGGCGATGCTTCACATCAATGTGTGGTTGATCTTCTTAACGAGGTAATCCAACTTGCCCCTACAATGGTAGATTACTTTTTTACACACTTAGACAATTTGATGTTTTCTCCAAACCCTAACACTGACATTTGATTTGGGCACACAGTGTTCTGAGAGACTTTGAATTCGACCTTTATTTTTCAAAACAAAGTTCTAACTTTGGAACTCTTTTTTCAATGATTAATTTTTGTTTTCCAAATTTGTATTTTTTCATTTTTGGCACAAGTAATCTGCTTAAAGTAGAACTATTCATAGAGAACAAGAATTCTTTGAAAACATCCAGGGACAATATGTGACCTTGTCCACATAAAAAACTGTTTATGGATTCTGTAAATGAAATTGTTTTGGCACCTTTTTCTTCTATATTTACGAGCCATTTCATGAATGTATTTTTCATGATTGATTCACAAATAGCATTTCAATTGTTAACCATATGCTTAGAATGAAACATTGCTTTAAATGCATACAGCACAAATGCTCATTCGTGTACAACCAGTACCAATGCATTTTTATGTATTTTGGGTGGGTTTTGAACACTTGTTGTATAGATAGTTTTTAGATACGTTTATACCTCCTTGATCTATTTTCCAAGTCTGTTAATTTCCAGACTGTATCATCTTTCACCGCTTTGATAGATTCCGTCATGTCTTTCTGTACAGCCAACTCGTCCTCTAATTGTGAGATCCGTGTCTCAGCCTCACTAATTCTTATCGCAAAATCAGACCATGTCTTTGCCATCCAGCACATTGAATTTTGCAGTTAGCAACACGCCCCTTGTGTCCGAGAGCTCTCTGCTCTGGTTTCCACACAATGAGCCATGATGCTCTGGTATATCGTTGACAGCGTGATTTCTTCAGAGCCATTAAGATTACCATCCTTAATAGTCGTCGGCACCTCACCTGAGACATTACCATTACCATTCAGCTGAGTTGAAAAAGAATAATCCCAAGTGAATGACCCGGCTGCCCCGTGTTCTGGGAAGGTGCCGCGCTCTTTAATTTTATGAACTGTATTTATCTGAGCCATATCACTGCCTTCCTCCTCCCACTGCCAACTGCTAGCATCAATCTATTGTGAAGCCCAGTCCTTCCTGTTATTATCATCGCCCAACAGACTCCGATAAAGAGAAAAAACATGGCAGTCCTTGGGTTTCTGGGTGAGTGTCTCCTCACCACAGGTGACAACATTCATAGTTGTTGGAGGTAGGTCTGATCCACAGCAATCAAGTTTAATCCCACAGAAACAAAGGGGCAGATTTACAAGCCTGTTGCATCACTTTTGCGTCACTTTTCCCATGTTAAAAGTAACGCAAAAGAGGTGCATGGGTCTTGTAAATCTTTAAAAAGTCTCCAGAATGCTCCACCTCCCTCAAAGCAGCAAAGCTAGCAAAGAACTAATCAGTAAAGGTCAGTGTAAGAAAAGCTCAGGCCCCAGCACTAAATTAGCAATTTCTTGAGGCAGCCCTTCCTGGTGACTAGAGAGGAAAAGAGAGGGCAATAGATTGCTGTGTAACTGATCTCCTTGTCCTGGCTGATGGCTTCAACAAATACAAGAATAGCAGCACAGCTCAGGCCAGAACACATGCACCTCACAGGAGACTGAATTACTCTTATGTGCTAGCAAATATGATTTCTGGAGGAGGCAACGTGATTCTCGTAAATTACCATGAGAAATTGATGGAGCGGATTCCCTCCCGCAATTTGAAAATAACACAGGTTAAAGAGGGTTAGTGTTTTTTTTATTCCACAGCAGTTGACATGTAAGGTGCAATTGTAGCTGATGGGTGCAATGAGGCACAGAAGAAGAACCAGTAAACATACTTATTGGAAGGAATTCATTTTATATTCCACAATAAAGGTCTCATTGATCTACTGACCAGTTAGAAGAAGGCTAAGGGAGTTTACCTATATACATGACATTGGTGCTCTGATTGAGCAACCGGTTTCAGAGAGACTCTGGGCAGTAAATATTCCTGCATTTTAGGATAATGACTGTTGGCAATCAACTGTAATAGATAGATACTACAAACAGTTGTATTTAAAGAGCCCTAAAAATGTAAATGAAGAAAAAAAAAATCACGTTTTAGTTTAACAAGATGTCACTTAAAGAAAACTAAGAAATTAAACTAAACTCTGTCTTGTAGCTGCCATGGAGCAGCATCTATCAAATGCAATTAATAAGGAGTATCATAAATGTAGCTTGTTGAGACAGGATAAATCAGGAAGTAACTATCAACAAAGTATCCAGAGTCAGAGAAAGGCGAAACAGAAGTACAAACTTAGAGCTAACGTTAATCTTCTTCTTCTTCTTCTTCTTCTTCTTCTTCTTCTTCTTCTTCTTCTTCTTCTTCTTTTTATTATTATTATTATTATTATTATTATTATTATTATTATTATAATAATTATTATTTGTATTATTGTAATAATAATTTAAATACCATTATTAATGTTATTGCTAATAACTACTTCAATTATTACTGTTGTTTTCATTCAAATCTATTATTATTATTATTATTATTATTATTATTATTATTATTATTATTAGAAGTAGTAGTAGTACCGGTAATAATAATATTATAAATATTATTATTAGTAGTAGTAGTATTATTGTGTGTATTATTATTAATATTATTACCAATTCAATTCATTGTCTTTATTGTGATTTTTCATCATAAAAGACAGAAAATGTCAAAAATAAAACCAGTTTCATTCATTTAAAAAATACACCATTGTGCTCTAAGTCTAAAACTTATTCCACAACAACATGATTAATAAGTTATAAATCTATAAATACAAGTTAAAAGAGTTTTAAAAAAGGATTAAACAGTTCATCAGGCAAAAAGGCTTAATCTTCATCAGTTAAATGATAAAAGATATCAAATATGAGCCACAAGAAACGTTAATATTCAGACTACTTCTGCTACTAATGGATTTCATATTTAATCATTGCCCAACTACTTTCCCCCCCATTTTATTGCACGGGGCCCATGCCCAGCTCAAGTACTTTGATACACCAATTACAACAACGTTTGTAAGATCTGATTTCAATATTCTCTTAGCAACCATTGCTGATCTTATATTCAAAGTTAAACATACTGGTTTGAACCAAACACTCCTCGGCTGGTGATAAGCAGGACATACAAATAGAAAATGGTCAACACTTTTACTAAGATCAAGGCAAAATATGCACTTATCGCTGCTAGCTTATCATTATTACTATTATTATTATTAGTAGTAATAAAACACATGATCATAATGAAATTAATAACAATAATAATGATTACTATTATGATCACTATTATTGTTATTATTATTATTATTATTATTATTATTATTATTATTGTTATTATTATTATTATTATTATTATTATTATTATTATTATTATTATTATCATGATTAATATTACTGTTATTAATATTATCAGTAGTATTAATAAAACACACCATAATAATGATAATATTAACACTGATGATGATACTGATAGTAATAATAATATTACTAATCATTACTATTATGATTATGATCACTATCATTGTTGTTATTATCATTATTACATCCAATACTACTACAACTAATAATAATAACAAAAAAATATGATGTCAATGGTCAGATTTTAATGCTAATGGTGGTCTCAGATTTCAAGTAATACCATAATTCTGAGACAATTGAAGGCAAATTAGGACAAGACCTTTGTTTAATAAATAGATATTTATCCTGGAGAGTGGAAGGAATGAAAAGAAATCAATACTTGAGGATATATTAAGGTGATGGTAGTTGAGAGATAATGGGAAATGTATATGTGTAATTCAGAGTCCATTTGTGGATCACAAAAACTAGCAAATTGTTTTGCATCTATTGCCACCTGTGAAGGTCCTAGGGTTGATGGAATATGAGTTAGGAGAAGGCCCTAGCATGGGAGAAAGTGTGTTCGGAAGAAGGTTGGGATTCATAAGCATGGTTGGTGTGTGTAAAGTAAAAGTTAAGGAGGGTGTGTGTCATGGCGATGGAAGAGGTGATTGGGGGGTGGAAATATAACCACTATAGAATTATAAATGGCTTTCTCCAGTTGTAATCACCCAAAGGGCCAATTGTTGGTTAAGAATCTGTTTGGAGCAAAATATTGTCGGAGGGTGCTGGCCACTGTCTAAATCTTGATTGACATCAGTAGTACAATGAGTGTGACTACGCCCATCTTTCAAACTTTAACCCCCGTTTATAACTATGGAGGTGGTCTCTCAGTTCAAGAATCTATCCTTTCAAGTGGCTTCAGTCAGTAGCGTTTTTCTATAAATGACGTGTAACATGATCTATTGTTCCCTTTTTCTAGACAGGCAATAGATTTTGGTAATAGACATTATTAAATGGCAACAGGCCACAATGAAGTTATGCAGACAGCACTCGAGAGTTCTAAAGAGACATGGCTGACTTTATCAAAGAGAAATGCAAATGCATGCCAAAAGAAAGTAATTTTTTTGGTTCACTATTAATTAGGAAAGGGTCTGACCAATGAGGGTTTAGGGCCTCATTACAATGAGAACTGAAAAGCCTCCGACTATAGGTCGGAGGCTTTCCGGTCTCATTACAGGTTTCTCTTTCAACTGCTGCATTACGATGCAGGCGGTCCGACATGGAAAGCCTGTCGGAAAGCAACATTAGGGGCTACGGTTGGGGCCTATGGTGCCCCACTGGTGATCCCTGCACTGTGTGGCAGGCACCTTGAGGATGAACAGATTCTCCCATTTCTCTATGGTAGGTTGTGCTATGGCAGGTTTATGGCCAGCAGCATAAGCTCCGTAGAGTAATGGGAGAATGCAACTGCACCATTTTAATGCTGAGGTCGGGACTACCGACCAGAGGTCGGTCGGTCCCGATTCTGCAGCGGTGTTGGCAAGACTTGAGTCCGTCCGACATCGTAATAAGGTGCTTATTGTGTGCCATTCGATTAGCTTTTGCTTTGGTGAATAAAAAGCAGATTTCAGAAGCACAATCAAGTACTATATTACATCTGTGTGTCATTTTGATTATAAGACAATGTTTATGATGCTCTTGCTGGGAAAGTAGATGAGTCTTTTAATTTGTCTGGAAGGAACCACTTTTTATATATTTTAAAGTTATATATGCATACATAACATCGTCACTGCGTATTACATATTGTCCTACTGTATATATTATCTGTAAATTTTACAGCATGTTCCTGAATAAAGTTTGAAAAATACACCCACTTTAATTATATTCACCAACACTCACTTGACACTGAAATGCATAGGGAACATGTACCTCGGAGCATTAACTGCATGCCCAAGATGAGCAGAAGTCGAGGCAGACCTTAAACACATGGTATGGTTAAGCCCTGAGATCTCACATTTTTTTAGATCAAGTGCATACATGGAAGCAAATGTAAGGAGATGCGGTCTCTTGGGTTGGAGGATTCATTCTAGGAATGCTAAACATGTGCGCACTTTTGAAGAATTGGCCCTTGTGCTAGCTAACATATGTGCTGGTGTGCCATAGAAAGCGGTGTCAGCGCTGTCAAGTTTGGACTGGAAGAGGGTTGTACAAAAATGGGCACACTCTGAAATTCACACATTATCTAGCCCCAGTCCACAGGCGGGTCAGGCACCCGTTACACTTACTGGGACTGGGATTTGGAGAAAATAGAGGCAAACTCTGATGTATGGCCTCCTCAACGTACATTATGGGGGCGTGGTTTTTGAGGTGACCAAAGTACAGGGGAGATAAGAGAGGAGGCATGAGAATTGAATGGCATCGAAGCGCGTAGAAATAGTAAGTAGGAAGGGGTGCCACCTGCCACAATTTCTGGACTTGATGTGGGACTGCAATGTGGTGATATTAGAACTCATGCTGTTGTGATATGGTGTAAGTGTAAGTAAAAGTTTAGACTATATATTACTCCCTATAGGTTTGAGTGCATGCAGTAACGGTATATATACGGATGTACAGTTTTTTGTATTAAGCAAGGATAGATTCAAATGTGACATATAACATATATATGCTTTCTGCGTTTTGTAACAGAAGCTAAGAAAGATCTACTGGGAATAAAACATAGTGTTACAAATAGCACCAATACTTAAAAATAGATTTTATATAGTATGTAATCATTATCACAGGAAGCATGTCAATACCTTACCTTGTGTTTTGTTTATGAAGATTTCAGGTTCATCAGACGGGTCTGTAATGGAGCATAAATAGCATTTTCAAGTGATTGCTGGTAAAATTGGAAAAACATAGTAGGCCATTTGAGCTATTGATCTTCAAGTCATACTGTTAAGCTATGCATAAAAGTACTTTTCACATCAGTAAGATTTACCAAGTATTGCTGTTTTATGTGTCCCTCCTCAGAGTTGTCACCAATGTCAGGAATAAGAAAGTCCAGGTTTAATCTAGTTTTTGTTCATTCTTTCGAAAATACTAGGTAGTCTTGTGAATTGCATATAGGATTGTACATTCTTTTTCACCAAAGGGTTTACCGTAAACTAAAACTAATCATAGATACTCTAATATCAAATTATCATTCAAAATCGTTGGAAAAGTTCTGAAATCAGATTTAATGTTCCTGCTTTAGTGGTTATACCTTGAAATTTTAACAGCAAAAAATTAGATTTCAAAGGTCAAAGCCTTTGAAGGGACAGAAGTAATGTGGTAGCATCTCTCATGAAGTGACTTTGGGACTTCAAACCCTTGCACTCTTGCATCTGTGTGACATCAATGCCAGGCTCCACTGCCTCACATGTGTCCTTTAAGAGCATCCTACACACTGCAGCGTTCCTCATCAAGGGCCTGAAGAAATAGAACAAACCTCTCAGGACATTTCAGTGGCTCTCCCAGCCCACACTATCTTCAAGCCCAGACATATCATCCTTAAATATCCACGTCGCTCACATCCCTGCCTGTTCGGTTGACTACATCACTACCTCTGGCCTCTTTCGGTGCACATGTAGCTAAAACAGCATAGTGGGGAAAACGAAGTGTAAAAAATTAAAAACAAAGTAGCAGATTGTTGTTATGGATTTGGATCAAAATTCCCTTATCATTCGGTACCCCCCCAGCCACACTACAACTTAGGATGGGGCTGAATCACACCTCTTCAATGATGCAGTAACAGTCCACTTCTGCTCAATCAACGCAGCCATTCCTCCAATCACTCCATGACCGTATCGCCACCTGTGACCCTCTAAAGTGCACTGCCGCGTTTAGGCTACATTCACACTATAGAAATAGCAGTTACATACATATGCAAGGTTCTACTCAAGAACTTCCTCTGATAATATTTAAATCTTGAAGTAGTACAAAGGTCTAACAAGACGTATGTTGTGCACTGCGTGGGCAGGGCGAATTAAGGGTGATGTAATATTGCCAAGGTAAAGTAGTGGTATTTGCAAAAGGTAGGCCCTTGTTAGGTTGTAGAGTCTCGCCAAGGTAGGGAGATCTGCACGATTCAGGTCCGTGTCAGGAAATCAAGTGAAGAAAAGTACCCTTTAAGGATAAAGGTGCATGTCGGAATCCGTGGTCAGATGATTTAAGCTCTGCGGCGATGGTCCGCGTCAGAGGCAAGAGGTAAATCTTTCAGTGAGCGAAGCGGGATCCGTGTTCGGATGGTGTCAGGTCCCATCAGTGGCAAACTGCAACAGAAAAAGAGAGCATGGCAGTTTAGCAATCCGGTGGTAGAGTTGATGCTATGGTTCTGAGGCACAGCGCCCATGCGATGGTTCAGTGATGAGAAGTAACTGCTCCATGGAAAACCTGAGTCCCCTTCCTAGGGACAAGCGTGCAATCCCTCACAGAGGAGCCATGATCGCGGTGGGTAGGAGGGTGATCAGGAGCCCATGCAGGATGGAGGGCAGGTAGCCTCATCAATCACATGGAGGGCAGTCAGGTACAGTGAGGCACCTCCCCATGGAAAGCTCGCGTCCTGTTCCTATTGCAGAGCGGTGCAATCCCTCTTAACGGAGCGAGGACAGTGGAGGGTGGTAGAGCGACGAGGAGCCCAGGCAGTATGGAGGGTAGGCAGCCTCACTTGGCACACTGAGCATGCCTGATAAATTAATAATAAAATAAAATGAATAAGATCCCCTGTGCAGATTCTGACTGCCTTGCCAGAAGGTGAGGGGAGATGGGGGGAAGTTAATGTTCTGGCGTTTAGATTTTTGGACAAATCCACTTAAATGTTATATCATAATATAGGATACTTGGACTAACATTATATTGTATGGTTTTTTAAATTCACAATGTTAATGTTGGAGCTGACTAATTAATCTAACTTTAATGCTACTTTAACCTTTGTATTTTTCAGTGAATTTCTAGGGTTTTTAATACGGTGCGCTGTAGTGGGTTGGCTGTAAAGCTCAGCAGTATATTAAATAGGGAAAGGGACATGCAGCATCCGTGTCCGCGCCAATTATGGTCCTGGGGATCTCATCCCTCTTTAGCCTGGCAGTGTTTTGAAGGGGTAGGGAATATGCAACCCCCCTCCCTGGGCTAATTTTGGATCTTGGGCCCCCAGCCTTTGGAACCCGGCACTACATTGAAGCGAGTTCAAAACCCCCCCTCCCTGACCTATTTGAACCCCAGAGACTCCATCCCTCGGGGTTCTGCAGTATATTGAAGAGGAGAGGGTATGCTGACAGGCCTTGTGGCCAACCACCCACATGCAGTCAACCCCAAGCTGCACACAGCCTTTGGCCATGCTCAGTGGGGGTTTGGCCAGAGGACCAGGCCCTGGGGGCCCTAAACCCCCATGGTTTTTAGGTCAAGTCTAGCTCTGCGAGGCATGCTGCAGTAGAGTATGCTTTGGAAGCCTCGCACACTCTCCTCCCATATTTGTAATTGGTTTCTGTCACTGTCCTTCATAAATGCTGGGTTCCGATTCATTATGAGGCTTGTTCGTCCCGCCTTGGTACCGCCCTGTCTCCATTTGTTACTGCCCATAACAACGGGATTGGTTACTGCTGATACCGACTGGACCTTTTACTTAGCTCCTAACACATCATGCTTAATCTAGTGCGTGAGCACTATTTACTTCATTGAGAATGGCGACTGCTTCCTTTGTTGTATGTGAATGCTGAGATCGGCGCCCGCTTTAGGGACACCGCGCTCAGTTTACATTTTAGTTTTTAAAGTTTGAAGTTGAGCATGGTGCCTGCTTCAGGGACACTGAGCTCTGTTTATTTATTTTTATTAAGTGCTTGCTATTCGGGCATGTCGTTTTCTACCAGTGGTAGAAGTGGGCAGGGACAGAAAGGCACGGCGTGCCCCTACTTCTAGAAATTATTCCAATCCGTTTCCCTACTTCTTACTTTAAAAAACGCATCCCTGGACAGCAAGAATAGTTCTACTTAATAAAAACTATTTTTAAAAAATGTCAGCTTTCAGGGCCTGCTTGCACTTCTCTTTGACTCCAGACGCTGCAGCACCCCCTCCCTGAGCTCGCACAGGCTGAGGGCAGGCCCATTGTCATTCCGATTAAGGCTGATGACCCCCTTTCGAAAGACAATGCGCCCGTCGTCTGCCATTAGCATGTCATGTGCCACTGAGATTGGAGTTAGTGATTACAGAGGAGCTTTCCCTGAAAGAGCGCTTCGACGCCTCGTTGGGGGTAGTAAGCACCATATAAATGCAATTACAATACAATACAATGATTGTGTCATGTTATGTGAGAAGGCCTGAAAGAAATGCCTTTTCTGTGTATAGGGTTAATCCATTTTTTTCACTGATGCACTGAAATGTTTTGCACTGTTCCTCAGGAAGGCAACCCAGTACAATCTGAAAAAAACTATTTGTCTCAGTTCCCTCTATGCTGACTTTGTTTGTCTGATACTGCAATGGTTGCAGATCTGATTGAAATCGTTAAGCAGCGCAGATCAGTATAGCATCGTAAAGGGCCTGTGTGCTGGGGAATCTCTCGTTGTGATGCTACAGTGGCTCTGACAATATGATCCCCTTTGACATCCATACAACCAACTTTTCATGACCTTCCATCACTCACAGCACAATTGGGGCAGGGCTTTAAGTGGGATGAAAAAACTGGGGGGCTCTCAAAGGGACGTGGCCGATTTAATTAAGGATGTGGCTGAAAACATTTATGCTAAAAATATGTGCCCAGCGTAATGTGCTGCCCGACTTGTATTTTGCTGCTTCTGTTATTTCATCCACATATATAATACAACAAGTAACATTACACCTACAACAAGCCAGGACTATTGGCTTTGTCAAAGGTTGTTGGTTGGAAAAGATAAGGGGCCATATGTATCAAGATACCCATTTGCGATTCTCAAATAGCGATTTTCAAGAAATCGCTATTTGAGAATCGCAAATAGGTATGCATGTACAAAATCGAATTTTTTGTGCGATTTCTTAAAATTCCTTAATTGCGATTAGCAAATTGCGAATCGCAATTAAGGAATACTTTCCCATTCATTTCTATGGGCCAGGAGGCCCATAGGAATGAGTTGGAAGTTATTCTCAATTTGCGATTCGCAATTTGCTAATCGTAAATTGAGAATAATTTCAAGGGTACAGGGGTGTCCAACGGAAACCCTGTTTCACCCCTGAAATATGCATGGGTGCACCTGTGGTGCACATACATGCCCTAAGGGCATGTATGTGCGTCACATGGCACTTTGAAAAATGCATAAATGTGCATTTTTCAAGAAATTCGCAACTTACCACCAACTAGAAGTGGGTGGTAATTTGCGATTCCTTAAGGACATTTTGCAAACTTTTTTGGCTTCATACATTGCATTTAAGGAATCGCTAAATTTGCAATTCCTTAAATGCAATTGCAAAATAAGGAATCGCAAATTTTGTGAATCCTTATTTTGCACCAGATTTTGCTTAATACATACCATTTAGCAAATTCGCATTCGCAAAGGCCGAAATTCTGTGAATTTTGGCCTTTGCGAATGCGAATTTGCTTGATACATATGGCCCAAATATACTACATTCATACAACTATGACTTTGTTCTATATAATATTGAAAATGCTTTAGTTTCCGATTGAAAATTCTTTAGTCTCCGATTGAGGCTGATTACCCCCTTTCGAATGACAATGCACCCGCCTTCTGCCTTTAGCATGTCATGTGCCAGTGAGATTGGAGTTATTGATTACAGAGGAGCTTTCCCTAAACAGAGTACTGTGGGGAATTTGCCACCTTGTGTATCTTGTCAATGTTGTACACAGAGTGAACTGTGCAGGAGCAGTGACAGGACAGAAGAGGCGACAGGAAAGGAGAGGTAATAGGGCAGGAGAGGTGACTGGGCAGGAGAAGTAACGGGCAGGAGAAGTGACGGGCAGGAGAAGTAACGGATAGGAGAAGTGGCGGAGCAGGAGAGATGACATGTCAGGAGCAGTGATGGGACAGGAGAGGTGACAGGAAAGGAGAGGTGACGGGTAGGAGAAATGATGGAGCAGGAGAAGTGAAGGGGCAGGAGCGGTGATTACGAATGGGAAGGAGCAGTGAACGGATAGGGGCAGTGAACGGACAAGAGCAGTGAACGGGGCAGGAGAAGTGATGGGACAAGAGAAGTGATGGGGCTGGAGCGGTGATCGGACAAGAGTGCTGACCGGACAGGAGCAGTGAGCGGGCAGGAGCAGTGAACGGTCAGGAGCAGTGAACGGGCAGGAGTGGTGACGGGGCAGGAAATGTGACGAGGCAGGAAAAGTTATGGGCCAGGAGCAGTGATGGAGCACAAGAGGCTACAGGAAAGGAGAGGTGACTGGGCAGGAGAAGTGACTGGGCAGGAGAGGTGACTGGGCAGGAGAGGTGACTGGGCAGGAGAGGTGACTGGGCAGGAGAGGTGACCGGGCAGGAGATGACAGGGCAGGAGAAGTGAAGTGGCAGGAGAGGTGAAGTGGCAGGAGAGTTGATCAGCAGGAGAGGTGATGGGGCAGGAGCAGTGAAAGGACAGGAGCAGTGAACAGAGCAGGAGCAGTGATGGGGCAGGAGCAGTGATGGGGCAGGAGCAGTGATGGGGCAGGAGCAGTGATGGGGCAGGAGAGGTGACAGGGCAGGAGAAGTGACTGGGAAGGAAAGGCAACAGGGCAGGAGAGGTGACTGGGCACAAGAAGTGACAGGCACATGACATGACAGGCAGGTGATGTGATGGGCAGGAGAGGTGACGGGGCACAAGAAGAGATGAAGCATTAAAAGTAATGGGGCAGGAGCGGTGATTAGGCATGAGCAGGAGTGGTAACCGGGCAGGAGCGGTGAACGGACATGAGCAGTGAACCGACAGGGAGCAGTGAACAGGGCAGGAGCAGTGAACGGGGCAGGAGCAGTGAACGGGGCAGGAGCAGTGAACGGGGCAGGATGAGTGAATGGGGCAGAAGCAACGGTGCAGGAAAAGTGACAGGACAGGAGAAGTGACGGGCCAGGAGAAGTGACGGGCCAGGAGAAGTGACGGGCCAGGAGATGTGACGGGCCAGATGGGAAGGAGAAGTGACGGGGAATGAGAAGTGACAGGGAAAGAGAGGCAACAGGGCAGGAGAAGTGACCAGGCAGGAGAAGTGACCGGGCAGGTGACGTGACGGGCAAGTGACATGACGGGCAGGTGACATGACGGGCAGGTGACGGCTGGAGAAGTGATGGGCTGGAGAAGTGACCGGGCAGAAGAAGTGACGGGCAGGTGACATGACGGGCAGGTGACGTGACATAGCAGGAGAGGAGAGGTGACGGGGCAGGAGAGGTGACAGGGCAGGAGAGGTGACGGGGCACAAGAAGTGACAGGCACATGACATGACAGGCAGGTGATGTGATGGGCAGGAGAGGTGACGGGGCACAAGAAGAGATGAAGCATTAAAAGTAATGGGGCAGGAGCGGTGATTAGGCATGAGCAGGAGTGGTAACCGGGCAGGAGCGGTGAACGGACATGAGCAGTGAACCGACAGGGAGCAGTGAACGGGGCAGGAGCAGTGAACGGGGCAGGAGCAGTGAACGGGGCAGGAGCAGTGAACGGGGCAGGATGAGTGAATGGGGCAGAAGCAACGGTGCAGGAAAAGTGACAGGACAGGAGAAGTGACGGGCCAGGAGAAGTGACGGGCCAGGAGAAGTGACGGGCCAGGAGATGTGACGGGCCAGATGGGAAGGAGAAGTGACGGGGAATGAGAAGTGACAGGGAAAGAGAGGCAACAGGGCAGGAGAAGTGACCAGGCAGGAGAAGTGACCGGGTAGGAGAGGTGAAGTGGCAGGAGAGTTGATCAGCAGGAGAGGTGATGGGGCAGGAGCAGTGAAAGGACAGGAGCAGTGAACGGAGCAGGAGCAGTGATGGGGCAGGAGCAGTGATGGGGCAGGAGCAGTGATGGGGCAGGAGCAGTGATGGGGCAGGAGAGGTGACAGGGCAGGAGAAGTGACTGGGAAGGAAAGGCAACAGGGCAGGAGAGGTGACTGGGCACAAGAAGTGACAGGCACATGACATGACAGGCAGGTGATGTGATGGGCAGGAGAGGTGACGGGGCACAAGAAGAGATGAAGCATTAAAAGTAATGGGGCAGGAGCGGTGATTAGGCATGAGCAGGAGTGGTAACCGGGCAGGAGCGGTGAACGGACATGAGCAGTGAACCGACAGGGAGCAGTGAACGGGGCAGGAGCAGTGAACGGGGCAGGAGCAGTGAACGGGGCAGGAGCAGTGAACGGGGCAGGATGAGTGAATGGGGCAGAAGCAACGGTGCAGGAAAAGTGACAGGACAGGAGAAGTGACGGGCCAGGAGAAGTGACGGGCCAGGAGAAGTGACGGGCCAGGAGATGTGACGGGCCAGATGGGAAGGAGAAGTGACGGGGAATGAGAAGTGACAGGGAAAGAGAGGCAACAGGGCAGGAGAAGTGACCAGGCAGGAGAAGTGACCGGGCAGGTGACGTGACGGGCAAGTGACATGACGGGCAGGTGACATGACGGGCAGGTGACGGCTGGAGAAGTGATGGGCTGGAGAAGTGACCGGGCAGAAGAAGTGACGGGCAGGTGACATGACGGGCAGGTGACGTGACAGAGCAGGAGAGGAGAGGTGACGGGGCAGGAGAGGTGACAGGGCAGGAGAGGTGACGGGGCAGGAGAGGTGACGAAGCAGGAGAAGTGATGGGGCAGGAGCAGTGATTAGGCATGGCCAAGAGCGGTAACTGGGCAGGAGCGGTGATCGGGGCAGGAGCAGTGAACGGGGCAGGAGCAGTGAACGGGGCAGGAGCAGTGGACGGGGCAGGAGCAGTGAACGGGCAAGGAGCAGTGGACGGGGCAGGAGCAGCGGTCGGGGCAGGAGCAGTGGACGGGGCAGAAGCAGTGGACGGGGCAGGAGCAGTGAACGGGGCAGGTGTAGTGAACGGGGCAGGAGTAGTGAACAGGGCAGTGTGAGAAGTTGGCCTGGTATATGATGTCCACTATTCTAGTGGGCCTCTTGCACCAGTCCAAACAACCCTTATGGTGATGGTTTTAAAGTCAACCTTATAGACAAGCTATCCTAGTGGTAGCATGGACAAAGCAGTCTTAGGCTTAAACTTCAGAGAGCATGTGAAGCCAGCTGTTTTACCATATATAATACCAAATGAAAGGACACCACACAAGGTATATATCAAATATATATGTATTTATTACTAACACAACCCCTCTGCACTCTTTATGAGGTCACAGTTCGAGATACAGCACAAGTTACTCAATAAGCATACTATAAGTTGCACAAATACAATTCTGCCCTAGGGGCCTCACGTACCATATACTAAATAAGTGGTATAAAAACCACTTCAGGAAAGGTGAGTAGGCCTAGGAAATTGCTGGGGCTACACTGAGCAACCAAGGGATTGGAAGCAGGAGGCTCATAGGAAGCGTGTGTACTGTCTAAACGCACATGCAGGTTACCATAGAGTTTTAATGGGAACGTAAAAGCTACGAAGTAGTAGATTTTGGACACTTCCGGAAGGACTACGGGAAAACCATGTTAAACTAAGACACTTGGATAGTTAATATCCACGGGAGAACCGGAGCACTCGAGTTAGCTCACCCAGGGAAGCCGGGTGCATAGGTGTTCTTTCGTGTCGGGTTTCGTCGCTGTCTCCTATGGAGAGCTGCAAGAAAGTGCTGCAGGCGACCAGGAAAAAAGTGTCCGGGTGGATCCAAGGCCAGATTGCAGTCGAGAAGAACCTGACAGCAGAGGGGACAGAGTCTAGGTCACTAGCCAGTGACCAGGAAGGAACCAGGCGATGTCGAAATGCAATCAGGTGAAGCTTGTCTCTTCAGCCACGAGGACCAGGAGGCGTCGACCATGACCAGGTGCTGGAGTCGAGCTGTCCTAATATGGATCTAGATGTTGGCGGTGTTGGGATCCGGATTGGACCCAACAAACCTTGGCAAGTGCAATCCATGCAGGATGGGAAGATTGGCTTTAGTTCAGACCAGCAAGTCTCAATCAATCAATCAATCAATCACAGCATTTGTATAGCGCGCTACTCACCCGGAAGGGTCTCAAGGCGCTTGGGGGAAGGGGTCCACTACTGCTCGAACAGCCAAGTCTTGAGTTGTCTCCTGAAGGCGAGGTGGTCCTGGGTCTGCCGGAGGTGGATGGGGAGGGAGTTCCATGTCTTGGCCGCCAGGTAGGAGAAGGATCTGCCTCCGGCGGTGGCTCTTCGGATGCGTGTCTGGGAGCTTCTCCTTCACAGAGAAGCTGGAGCAAGCCCGGAGCAACCAGGAAAGCGGTGTAGTTTTACAAAGATGTCTTCAGAGGGCCTATTAGCCAACGGGCTAGCAACTGCGAAGACGTATTGAGCTGAAATGCAGGCGCAGGCCCCACGCGGCACTCGTAGAGTGTGGAGGGCTGAGCTTCGGTGCAAATGCTGCTCGGGTCTGGAGCTTTTCAAACCCCAATGCACAACTTCAAGGGTACCTCAGAAGCTGCATAGGTAGCAAAAATCAGGTAGTCCAGGATGTCCGGTCCCACGTCTCTCGTGCCCGCCACGGGTCTCAGCTTTGCTGTGGATGTGGGTCGCAGTCAGAAGTCTGGAAGTCCAGTTCATGTGTCGCTAAGTCTTTGGGTTCCAGCGGGAGCATCGACAAAGCAAACCGGCAAGTTTCTGTTGGTGCCTGTTTGCACAGGGTGGTCACTCCTTCACCACAAGGGAGATGTCTTCAGTCTTCCAGTTGATATGGAACGTCGAAGGACTAAGAGTTTAGTTTCAGAGTTTCTTTCCAGGATAAATCTAAAGTCTCTATACACAGCTCCTAACTTTATACTAAACTAAGGGGCTGGATTACCTGCTAGGTCCCTCCTATGGGAGGAACCTGGGATGGGGGTGGTTACACCCAGGGCCGGCGCTAGGCATGGGCAGCGTGGGCAGCTTCCCAGGGCCTCGCACTCAGCCCACCAGCATGGGGCCACGCACTGGTGGTGTGTCTTGTTGTTTCCCTGGCGATCCATTTCAGAGAAAGGTGTCGCCTTGCAATTAAGGTCCTTCAGAGGGGCCCATCCCCAGGCCCCTCAGGGATGGTGTCTTGAGGCATAGGGGAGGGAGACGCTCCCTTCAATTGCAAGGAGACCCATTCAAAGACACTGTGGGAGGCCCATTGTCCAGCATTTTGGCACCCCCATAGTTTTAACTTTTAGCCCACAAGCAATTCTCACACCTGTCAGACTGAAGGTGTTAGAAATGCTTATGGTCTGAAAGTTAAAACTGTGGGGGGGCAAAATGCTGGACAATGGGCCTCCCACAGTGTCTGTGATGGGTCTCCTAAAGGGGCCACTTATCTACATTAGAGGGACCTCGCACATTCCATTTTAGCACAGGGCCTCGCAAATCCTAGAACCGGCCCTTGTTACACCCCGTTCCCTTTGTCCAGTTTCGCGCCAGAGCTGGGGCTGGAGTGCCCCAGTAACTGGTTTGAAGCGGGCTATGCATGGAGCACCTTGTGTGCCGATGGCAACAATGAAAGGGTTAAGGTAACATTATGTTCCTGCTTATATTTCACACGCTTTACATAAACCTGTATTCCCTATAAGTGTTTGCTTTTTCCTGAATTAAACCTCAAATAAACATGTTCATCCATTGTTTTAATTAAATAACGTTATAAGCAGTAACTGGTCAGTGAAATGCTAAACGTACAAAAAATTGGTATGTTTTGCTATTTCTAGTCACACCCCTGACTCCGCCCACTGTTTCAATCTTTGGTTATTCCTGCCCCCTGATTCTCCACCAAAGTTCCCCTACTTTTTATTTCCCACTTCGACCACTGTTTTCTACACACTCAAGACAGGGTCCTCGAGTCACATTGAATTAAAGCGGTTTCCTCGCAGCACTATTCAGTCACGTTCGGGACCTGAGTCTCCGGGTTCCACAGATGAAGGCATGGCACTAGACCACTTCTCAAAGCTCTAACTTTATACAATATACCTTACATTTACACAATCTTGCGCACCAGAAAATCGCAAAATCAAATAAAGATAATTACGTGCAACAGAAAAATGTAAAATTCAGTGGAAGAAAGTTCAGAACATAGAAAGGATTGCCAGACACCTTTTGGAGCATGGAATAGATTTGGCGCCTATATGCCTGGCCCACTGGCAAAGGGCAGACAGTGTGTATCCAAGTAGGAGCAGGGCCGGCTCAAGGGTGGTGCAATAGTTGCCTTCACACCGGGCGCCGGGGGTTTAATTTTTATAAGTAATATTATCATTTTAAAAGCACCAACCTGCTGGTGTGTTCCTGGCCTCCAACAATTTTTGTAGGCATTAATTAAAACATCAAGATAACTCATCCAAAGGTAGCGCAGAGGGTTAACATGCCTGCTGCTAAGAATGTGTACCATGCAGATAACATAGTGCATGTAATGTAAATAGGTGAGTGGGTTACTGTTTCTGTTAGAGAGCTCCTTGTTACTTGCCCTTTGTAAGTCAAAATCATAATATAGAACATTGAGCTATTTATTGTCATCAAAGAGCTTTGTGTTCTGCAAGGTATATGTTAGAGCTATATGTTTTTTTTGCACTGTCTTTCATTATCCTAATCTTGCCAAAAGGGTTAATTTGGGTGGAAAACAAATCTTGTGTTCAAAGAGAACCCCTAACAATGGTGTTACATTTTAAATTCTGAATTTGTGCTTTTGAGGAATAAGGACGCAAACTATATTGTCAACCAGTATCGATGACATGTTACTCCTACACTACACCTTGTAGTCCTGTCTAATGTAACATTTACTGTACACTGTGCAATGTGTGTGTGATGTAAAGTGCTCTGATACCTTACACTGGTACGTGTGTTACAAAGACACCTGGAACAGATAGGTGAATTTCAAGTGACTCTTTATTACGGACTCCACTCTGGAACCTCAAAAACATCGCAATGCAAGCTCAGCAACTCCCAACTCTGCCAGTCAGGCTACCATGTCAACATTATAAGGCAGCCTCTGGCTCAACTGTAGGAACATTCCAAGAGGTGGAGAAGGGAGGGGGGTAAGAGAGAAAGAGGGAGAGTCCACAGAAATGAAGTGGCATGTTATTAGGGAGATCAAGTAAATTAAGAGAATTATATCACATCTTTCCCCCATAAACCAATGTAAAAGGGAGGTATAAAGTTATCGCATGATGAAGTCTTTATGCCATTTGGGTGAAACAGTAGGTCTTAAGGTTCTGGTTCTGCTCCTGGGAGGCGTGGCCGGGACTTCAGGGCCCCCCTGGTGACAGTGAATTACCATGATTGATGTCCTCTAAGTTCGGGCATTTAGCCAACTTTTCCATGCTCCAGTTTTGCCCATTCTCAAGGACTACAGTGTTGTTTTTGATGTCCACTATTCTTCTCGGTTCATAGAACTTAGATTCATGATCCCCTGCGAGTGTGGGTATTTTCACAGCAACCCAATCGCCTACTGACCATTCTCGGTTCTTAGATCCGTGCTTTTGATCATATCGGTCTTTGTAGTTGACTTGATGGGAAGCTATTTTGTGTTTGGCTTTGTTGAAAGAATGCGTTGTTACCTCTCTACTCCGGATCCAGTTAGGGAAGAACTTTGGGGCATATTACCAAGCAATAGCGATAATTATCGCTATTGCTTGGTTAGAGACAAAAATTTACTGCTGAGCTGCGGCGATTTTTATCGCAGATAAACCTTGGTATTACCAAGGTTTATCGTAAATGCGATAAAAATCGCCCGCAATACATGAATATTGCTGAAAAGTCAGCGATATTCATGCATTACTGAGCTAATGCTCTTAGCCATGTTATCCACCTCCCATTGGATAACATGGCTAAGAACTGCTCAGGGCAGGTGTTAGCTTTTGGAGATATTTGCGTTTAGCGCAAATATCTCCAAAAGTTGGTAATAGGAGATAGCGATGTTAGCGACTGTTTCCAGTTGCTAACATCTTGGCACGCCCACTTTGCATGTCATTAGTGATAAATATCACTGACATGCAAAGTGGGGCCCAAGATGGTCGCTATCTCCTACTAGCTGTCGCTAACTGGTGTTAGCGACAGCTAGGTAACAGGGAGATAATTTTATCTCCGCTTTCTTGGCTTTTAAAGCCAAAAAAGCGGAGATAAACCCCCTTGATAATATGCCCCTTTGTACTGGGTTTTCTTCTCCTAGGTGATGAAAATGGGGAAATGCCGGTGACCAGGTTAGGGGTGGTATGATAAGCATTGTTGCTGCAAGCTAGCTGTATGTTTTCTTTTACCATCCTGTTTACTCTCTCGACCAAGCCGTTAGCTTGAGGACAGTATAGAGCTGTTTTTAGACGGGTTATTGCTAAGCTGGTCAGGAAGTAGGACATAGCTGACGAGGTGAATTGGACACCATTGTCCATGACCAGGGTGGCCGGAATGTCTTCGGTAATGAAGGTATCTCATCGGAAGTTGATCAGGGGATTCTGTAGTAGTTTGGTGCACCATTTTAGTGACCACCCAGTGAGAGTGAAAATATGTAAGGACAAATACAAATCGTTTAGTAACACCTATTTATTGATCAGGCAGATGATGTCCAGAGCTAATTTCTCCCATGGTTTGTCCAGAATGGAAACAGGGGAAAGAGGTGCCATTTGGGTGCATGTTGTTTTGTCTCTATTGGTGCATATGTATAGTTCTTGACTTTGGTCTCGACCAAAGAGCCCATATTGGGGAACCAATAGTGCTCTCTGAGTGTATTTTTCGTAAGGCTTCTCCCTAGGTGGCCTTCATAAACCAAGTCTATTATTTTGTCCTTCAGACCTTCTGGAGGGATGATCGTGTTGTTTCTCCATATGCATTATGCATATGGCATATGCGATATGCCACATGCAATTGTTCAAGTTAATCTCATGTCTTATTTCCAAATATTTGTCTAGGTTTTGGCTGAAACTTTTACGTGAAGCAGGACATCCTTGAAGGGTATACTCCTTTCAATGCTCATGACGAGCTCAGCTCATCATGCAGTACACTGGTCGTGTGCCTATGACGAGCTGAGTTCGTCATGAAACAATGTATTCCATGGATCTGCAGCACAGGAGGGGAAAACCTCTAGTAGCCAAGGTGTTAAGACAGGACAGTGTGGCATCTTGGGTCATGCTCTCAATCCATTCATCTTGCTTTATTGTGGAGGAGTGGACCTGTAAGATGGGAAATTCGGATGTTTCAAAGTTTTCAGATATTTCTAATGGTGCCCGAAAGGAAGTCAACCGCAGTATTGAGGTCTCCCATGACATATTCAAGTTTGAAAACAAAGCTTTCTAGGCCTTGTACCCATCTAGCTACTCTGGGTGTACTATTAGCTGAGCCTTTGGGACTGAACATATAGATGAGGGGCGTGTGATCAGTGCGAACCGTGAACTTAATCCCCCACAGGTAGAACATGAAATGATTAATCGCCCAGAAGCAGGCTGGAGCTAGCCTCTCAATGACAGAATAGTTCATTTCTGAGCTGTTGAGGGTGTGGGAAGCGAAAGCAACAATGCTTTCACTCCCCCCAATGAATTGAGAGAGGTTTGCTCCAAGGCTTGCATCGGTTCTCAGAATGGTCTTCCTGGAGGGGTCAAAATTACTTAAGTGGGGGGCATTTAAAATACTTCTTTTGATGTTGTCAAAGGCTGCTTGGTGCACCTCCAGCCATTTGAAGGGGCTATGTTTTTTTGTGAGTTCCTTAAGGTCAATTGAAATATCAGAAAAGTTCTTGACATATTTGGCCATGTATTCTGCAAGACCCAGGAAGGATAGTGTTTTGAACATTGTATGCTGACACGAGCAGACATGAGCGTGACATTCTGTCAAATCTCATGACTGGCTTGTGTCACAAGAAAATGTTTAGCTTTGAATATGCTTGGAAGGTTGGGAGATTGTACTGGATGGAGGGTTAGTCATTCTGGACTTGTACTTGTTGATGAACAGACGTGTCTGCTGCAATTAAACCACGTCGCTACAATCTCCGTCTCAGCCTCTTCATTTACTGGATTATTGGACTTTCCCAAACTAGTGACGAGCGGGATTAACCTTTACTTATTGGAATTCTTTTTTTGGAACATCGTACATTTGGACTGTATTTACTAAGTCACTCTCCATGAGCTCAGTTTCCGCTTTGCACTCAATTGCAGGTAGTGCCTTATCTAAGGATCATAATTTACCTTAATTTGGATTTCCTGATTGTCTTTCTCGACCGCATTATACAAGTGGCTCAGGAGTTCCAGTCTTCGCGATCACCGCCACATTGGTTTAGCGCTAACATGAACTTTGTGTCATCACGCTGTTAACGCACTGTAAAGAGCAACGTGGGCGCCATCTTTGCTATTTCTTTACTGTAAACTAGCAACTGCTCCTGCACACCATAATCGAAGAGGAAGCCGCAACATATTACACGCAGCAATCGGAACTCCGAAGCATCAACTATCAGGATTTATTGTGGTAACACATCATCCTTCGGTGACACGCACACCACGTGTCATTAAAAAGGTACTTGTATTTCCTTTCTTTTATTTCTTTACACAATATATATATTCACACGTTTATTTTAATTTTTTTGTTTTTCACTTCTTATGCTTAACAGCTGATTACCTGATTTTCAGTACTTTTGGGTGTTGTTTCATTGTTATTACCGTTTTGCCTTTTCATTTAACCATGTCATGCATCGTTCCTCCTCTATCATTTCTATCTTCCCTTGTAAACCTCCCATGGCTTTGGAGATATGGGAACCTGTTTTTTAGCATATGTGGACGTTTTTGAAGGTGAAGAGTGTGAACCCGAGAGAAAACTTTCTTTATTAAAACATTGATTAGGAGGAATTGCGTTAAAAGAATTCAAAACTTTGCCTGCACTACTTAATCCAGGTAATAATAATGTAAATGAGTATGCTTCCTCACAACTTAATCTACGGTATGGTAAAAAAAAAACATTGTGATGGAAAGGTTTTTCTTTTATTGACGGAAACAATGAGCCGATAAACCTATTGAAGATTTTGTATCAGCTCTTAGATCACTAGCTATTTCATGTGACTTCGAGCACATATCATATGAACAAGTCCTCAGAGACCAAATTTTGATGAGGACAAACAACAAGAAAGTTCAAGAACGTCCTTGGACTACATCTGGCATGTCATTAAATAATGATTGACTGATTTTAATACCTATATAGCGCGTGCTGTCATCCTACGGGTATCCTGCCGCTTCCGACTGGAGAAAGTGACCAGAGTAGAAAAAAGTCGGGCCAAACAGATAGGTGGCTGGAGATTAAGCTTTAGGGAAAGAGCCAGGTTTTTAAGCTCTTACAAAACTCTATCAGGGAGTCAGTTTGTCTGAGATTCAGGAGTAATTCAGTCCAGAGGCGGACACCCGCCACATTAAGGGCCCTCCCTCCCGACCTAGCACGTTTGAACCTGGGGACCGCCAGTAGGCCGGCACTAGAGGAGCGTAGTTGCATCTTGGGCTGGTACTGCATAAACTTTTTCTGCAATGAGACTGGGCCCAGCTCATGCACTGCTCTAAATACCAGGCAGAGGGATTTAAAATGAATCCTTTCCTTAATGCGCAGCCAGTGTAGCTCTCTCAGAGCCAAGGTGGTAGATGAGCGTCGCAGCCTGTGTGCTAATTTTGCTGCTGAAGACTGTACTCTCTGCAATCCCTGAATGATGTATTGTGGGGCCCCCAAATACAAGGAGTTGCAGTAGTACAGTCTGCTTAGCACTGTGCTTCTTACTACCAAAGGACGTGACTCTGTTGGTAATAGCAGAAGTATTTTACGTAGCATGCGTGTTAGGGAGAAACATTCTTTGGCGGTCTTGTTTGCATGTAACTCCATCTGAAGGTTATCATCAATCAGAACCCCCAGATTACATACCTTATTGACCAGCACTATTGGTTCCTCCTCAGGAGTGAGTTTAAACTCAAATGGTAAGGGTTTGGGCATCCTGGCATAGGAGCAATACAACACCTCAGTCTTCCCGCTGTTAAATTGAAGGGAGTTTCTCCTGAGCCAGTCAGCCGTACGATGCATGCACTGCTGGATTATATCCAGGGAGATCGCATATTCACCTTCTAAGGAGAAAGCCAGCTGTGTATCATCAGCATAGTTAACTAGGCTAACTCCAAAGGACTTGCTAATAGGAAGCAAGGGCTGCAAATATACATTAAAAAGAATAGAACTAATGCCATTGACATAGCCAAGTCCATTGAACAGTCCCAAAAATGTGTGAAATAAATTAGAGGGAATGACAAAAATTATGTTTTCAACGTTTCTAAGGAGTCTGATAAACAAAAGACATTTTTTCCACAGAGAAACAACAGCTCATCATCTGATGGTAAATTTAGAGGTAAAAAATATGAAAAAAGGAATTCTCAATTACTCTGCACAGATGTGGAAACGACAGACATTTGGCCGGGTAAACTTGTTCAAAATGCAATAAGAAGGATCATTTTGGAAAATTTAGCAAATCAGTCCCTAAAAAAGTAAATTATATTTAAGATGTATCATCATGGAAGCCCATATGATGGAACTGAATACGAAGTCAATACTGTTATCAATATTTGTGAGGGTGGAGAATTTATTACATTTCCTTCATGTTTCATTAATGTTGATAATACTGATTTGGAATTTGTTGTATTCATGTGCATGGTACACCATTATTTCTTTATGCTATTTTCATGATAAGTGGCCTGGAAAAATACTTTCTCGGCCTGAGGTATCTCCTGGAGGTTACACAGGACACAAAATTGACCTTGTTGGGTTTTTAGTGTTCTCAGGTCACCATATTTTTTGCAAAATTTATGTCGCAAGATCAGGGCAGTCATTATTAGGGTGGCCGGATCAACAACAATTAGGAATTAAGCTTGATCCTAGAGCTGATCCCCTGATTTATGCTGTTAAGTCTCCCAATATTAACCACAATTCTCATCTTGGTAATAAATGAAAGAAATTATTTCCCAACGTTTTTAGTGGGAAATTAGGGAGATATCAGGGTTTTGAACATGTCATCAAATTACACGACAATGTTGTTCCGGTTCGTCATAAAGTGAGGAATTTTCCCCTCAACAAATTGAAGGACATGCTTAAAGACCTGTGTCAAAAAGACAGTATAGTACCCATTGAGTCATCACCCTGGGATTCTCCCATCGTGGTTTCGATTAAATCTTCAGGTGAACTTAGGCTTTGTATGGACCTTCGCAGTGTGATTAATGCTATTTGGGTAGATGCTCACCCTTTACCCAACCTTTATGAGATGGTTTCAACGTTAGCTGGTGCGCACGTATTTTTTTCATGCATCGATTTAGCTAGTGCATACCACCACGTTGTCCTTTCCTAAGAATCAAAAAACCTTACTGCTTCCCTTACTCCTGAAGGGCTTTTCAGGTATTGTTGCATGCCTTTTGGTCTTGCTAGTGCTGCCTCAGTGTTTCAAAGATTGATGAGAGACACTTTGGAAAGATTAAATGGTGTCATTGCATTTCAGCATGATATACTGGTGTATGGCAAGAATGATGAAGAACATGACTTGAATTTAGAAAGTATACATTTTTTTGTCAAAAAAAGGATCTCGCTCTCCGTCTTGATGAATGTAAAATCAAGGCAAAGGAAGTAGAATGCCTTGGGCATATCATTAGTGGAATGGGTATTAAACCTAAAGACAACCACATTGAAAGTATTGTAAACACACCCCTCCCTACCTCCAAGGAACAACTTGTAGCTTTTCTGGGTCTTATTGAATTTTTGAGAAGTGATAAAATGAATCCTCCCCATTCACTTAGAAACACAATTCTTGAAATTGCTCATGAAGGGCATTTATGGATTTCCTTCACCAGAAGACGTGTCAAAGAGTTTTTCGGGTGGCCTAGCATTGATACTGTGTCGATCATTTTGTACGGTCATGCATTAATTGCTCAAATAGTGACAAATCAGCTGTTGCTCTACGTCCTGAACCTCATCCTACAGATTTTACTCTTGGTCCTTGACATAAACTTGGTTTGGATATCATTGGCCCATTCAGTACTTTACCCAAGCATGAAGCATTTGACATCATCCTTATTGGCTACTACTCCAAATGGCCGGAGGTCAAAATGGTCAAGGAAGTCATCTCACATAATGGTATTGAGTTCTTAGATGAGATTTTTTGCAGGGAAGGGATTCCCCAAGAAATTGTCACTGATAACGGGCTCCAGTGTGTTAGTAAGCCAATGGAGGATTTCATGGTGAAATGTGGAATTACTCAAAAGAGAATTGCAGTTTTCTATCCCAAGGCCAATGGTCAGGTCGAGCGTTTCAATCCATGTTGTGAAAGAGGCTATTCAATTGTCAATAAAGGGTGGTCTAAATTGGCGTAATGCTTTACAAACCATGTTATTGGCATATAGGACTTCTCCTAATTCTGTCACTTTGGCAGTCCATTTGAACTTGAGAGGTCAAACCTAGTACCAAATTGGCTTCTTGGTGGCTAAAGAAAAAGTCAGACCAATGATTTTTTCAGGGTGGATTATGAGCCAGTTCAACGCTGAGTTGAATTGTACCAAAACAAAATGAAACATACTATGAAAAGAAAATGGGTTCTGTAACTACATAGGTGATAATGGTGGACGATATAATTTGTATAAAAAAAGAAGGTGTTACTAAAGGTTTTCCTGTATGGTCAAGTCCAAGAAAAGCTATTGAAGTTTTCAAGAATGCTGTTAGAATTGAAGGTGGTTCTGTTTGGAATCTAAACAGAATTTCCTTGTTTAAAGGTGTTACTAATTTACAGAAAGACCATAACAGTAATGTATTTTTAGATGTTGGGAAACATAATGACCAAGGGAACCATTCCCCTCCTTGTTGTAGTTCTGAAAACTATAGGATGGTGCATTACCATAATCTTCCTGCAAAGTACAAAGATTTCATTATGAATTAATTCTGTACTTATTCTTGTTTATTTGTTTTTATTTATTTTGCTAGTTTTTTTTCTTTTTCTTTTCTTTCAAGAGGAGAAGGTGTGTTGGGAACATTGTATGCAGACATGAGCGTGAAATTCTGTCATAGCTCGTGACTGGCTCGTGTCACAAGTAAAAATGTTTAGCTTTGAATATGCTTTGAAGGTTGTTAGATTGTTCTGGATGGTGGCTTAGCCATTCTGGACTTGTGCTTGTTGATGAACAGAAGTGTCTGCTGCAATTAAAACACGTCGCTACAATCTTCATCTCAGCCTCTTCATTTACTGGATTATTGGACTTTGTTTAGTAGTGGGTGCATTGGCTTTTTCAAAAGCATCAAGGAGGCTTAACTTGGGTTTAAATCCGTCCCTTGATATGGTGTGCCTTAGGTAGTCAATGGTTTCTACCCCACGTTGGCATTTTTCTTCTTTAAGGGTAAGGCCTCCTCTTTGAATCTCTTGAGGACAGTCCTGAGAGAGGAATCATGCTCATTAGGAGTTGTTCCACATATCAAGACATTGTATTGGAAGCACAAGGTTTTAGGGACCCCTTCAAGTATGTGCTGCATTATCTTTTGAAATACCGCTGCTGCCGAAGCGTGTCCAAACAGCATTCTGAGGAACATGTCTGACCCCAGAGGAGTGGTAAAATCAGTTATCTCTCTGGAGTCGGGGTTTAACTCTACTTGATGGAAGGCACTGGAAAAGTCTAGTATACCGAGGCAAGTGGCTTCCTCCATGGTGCTTAAAACCTTGTGTATGAGTGGAAGTGGGTGTCTTTCAATGATTATGTTATCATTGAAGTCTCTGAGGTTGATGCACAATCTAATGTTATTCCCATGGGCCTTCTTAGCGATAACCACCGGTGCAACCCAAGCAGTACAATCCACAGGTTGTATCATACCTAAGGACTGTAGTCTGGCCAGTTCAGTTTTAAGGGGTGTCCACATAAGGTGAGGCATTGGCCTTTTGATGTCTGCAATGGGTTTGGCATTGGGTTTCGGAGCCAAAATTAGGAAGTGAAAACATCAGGGAATTCTTTGATGAAGGTTTCACCCTGGGTGGATAAATCAATGGTAAGAACTTGCTCTGGGTTGTTAGGATCCAGTTTTATGCCTACCTCTTTTTGGTGTTGCCAGCCAAGGAGATATGACCCCTCCTCAACTATGTAGACTTTCCAAAGGGTGACACGGTTGTTGAATGAAATGTGGGTTTTGACCATGTCCTTCAAAGATATGGATTCTCTAGTGTAGCTGCTAGGAGAAATGTCAGGTTTAGTTAATTCCCTTTCTTTACAGAAGTTTATTTTATTTAAAGTCAGTAACGTTCACAAAGGTGAATGGAGAACATGAATCTGCAAACATGTTGATTTTCTTGCCACCCAACCCAAATTCACATTGTGGGTAGTTTATTTGATTTACGGTGTTGGTGTCTCAGACTTGGAAGATAATTTTCTTTACTGACTGAATTTTTGGCTCAGGACCAGCTGTCGCCCTGCTCTACTTACTGTGACAAACACTGGGTAGGAGGGCCTTTCTTATTGCACTTCTTGCAAATAGCTGAAATTGCTTGGATGTTGGCATGGTGGTTGCTACTACCACAACAGTAACATTTAAGTCTGTTGGGATTATCGTCACGAGTATAACTATGGGTTTTAGCCCTTTACATTTAGTGTTTTGTTGATAGTATTAGCATTTTCTAATTCAACAATTTCAGGTACTTTGCCCTGGACTGAATGCGACTGTTCGGGTAGAACAGGATTAGGTCTAATTTCTTTTATACAGAGTGCGGTATGCTCAACAGATTTAGCCAACTCGATCGCTGCTTGTAAATTAGGTTGTTTTTGCTGTAATTTTTCTTGGATTTTACTATTATTGGTGCACCTCACCATTTGGTCCCTAATGAGAGAGTCGTTGATATCTCCGAATTGGCATAGTTCACTTAGATCTCTCAGCATAGCTACATAGCTGGAAATGTTTTCATGCTTCCCTTGAACTCTACAGAAGAACTTGTGGCGTTCCAACACATTGTTGACTTTGTCTCCGAAGTGTATTTCTAATTTTATTAAAGATGTTTCGTAAGCATCTCCATCTTCATCTAGGTCTAGTTCAGGTAGAGTATCAAAGACTTTCCTCCCATGGGTACCCAGATTGTGAAAGATAATGGGTTGTTTTCTTAAAGCACTGAATTTATACCCCCCACAATGGCGATCAGGTACGACTCGAAGATCTTTACCTATCCTTTCCAATGCCGGTTGGGTTCCCCACACTCATTTAGAAAAGGTGGGGGCTGGGACATGCTTGCAGCATCCATGTTGGCAAGAAAAGTACTTAGAGAAAACACCAGGGAGAAATATTCGTCACAAGAGGGCTAAAGGAGTGTACCGCTAGAGACACAGGAAGAAGCAGATGAAGTGTGCGTGTCACTGTAGAAGGAGAGATACTCAAATTCTGACTTGCAGCCTGGTGTGCGCATCTCCGAAGGGGTATATGGAGGGTGGAGCCAATGAGGAAAGAGGAGGAACGTGGTATAAAGAGATAGCTGTGCCTGTCAGCGGAGAGCACACTGGCAGGGAAATCCAAGTGTATATCAGAGAAGACACACAAAATAATGTGAAGTGTGCGTACCACTGTGGAAGGGAAAGAAGTGAGCGTGTCACTGTCACTGGAAAGCTTCAGACACGCAATATGGTGTGCGCGTCATCGGAGACGCACAAAGATGGAGAGCAGATGAGGCAAGAACAGGAAGAATCAGATATGTGCTGTGCCAGTCAGCGAAGATAGCACTGGCTGGGAAATCCAGCTTGATAGAACACGAAGGGTCCATGAACACCTTGGGAACATTGTGCCTGTCAGTGTGGATGATGCTGGCAGGCAACCCTTAGTAGAATGAAAGAATTGCAGCCTGTAGATGACCTACAAGGTAGTTGTATGCAAAGTACTTGAGGGAGGACAAAACTTCCACCCAAGTAACAGGTGTAGAAAGGAGCTGTCAAGATGGTGTATTATTTCGTCTAATAGATGCTGGGGCAGAAGCAGTTCCCAAACACACGGCTGAGGAGATAAACTACTGCCCAGGAAGTTTGCCAGCGTGCTCACCCTGACAGCTGGGGGCCGATTCACCACACACTGGGTATTTTCGCACAGTTGCGCCCTTACTGCCAGCCGTGTGGTTTAAAAGTAGCTGGGAGACTGAAGCAGGAGAAGTGAAAATGTGCTTTTCTAACAGCAGAGGGAGTTCCAACACAGCTGAGGGGTTAGCTTGAAGAAATATTTATGCACTCTCCCATCAGCTGAGTAAAGACAATGAGAATGTAAACTCCTCGCGCCTGAGGAGATTTTACTCTGCCGCACCTGGCCGACATCACAGGCTGCGTCAGGGGTTGAAAACAGGATGGGGGGCATCACAGAAATGTAGCGCTCGCTGTTAAAAGAAAACCATCCATGGGGCGGTATTCTGAGGGCACGGACACAACCGCACCAGTTCAAGCAAGCACCTGCCAAGACGAAAGGTCTAGCCGCAGCGCAGGTCACGTTAAATGTGTGTCGGCATGAAAAGGACCAGTGTTTAAAGTTGTAGACACACGGCCACAGCTGGCACGAAGACCGTTAATTGCGGTTTGTACGTCCACCATAAAGCGCACAGCGGGATGAGGAGAGTAAAGACTGTCCAAGACTGGGCTACCACTGTGAGGATAATTGCAGCTTGATTAAAGAAACACTGATCCCAGAAGTCTCCAACGATAGTGCTAAAAATGTCTCTGAAGTGAGGCTAAAGCTGTGCCTGTCAGCGCAGAAGTCAGCTGGCAGGCGACACAAACAGTATCCCACACTGAAGGAATGATGGAAAACACAGTTCCTGGGCAGTAATTAGTGATGAAAGCAGAACGCTTTTGGCAATTCTCACTGCATTAAGGTTGGATTGAGGAAAACAAAGCACTGGGCTACCGCTGTGAGGAGAATTTGAAAACGCTGGGAAACAGTACCTCAACCTTCTAGGCCACAAGGTATATTATATACTTTATGTTGGGGATGAAGGCAGAAGGAAAGGAGCGCCGTCCTCCTCCCTTATGTAGGCCAGTCGTCGCCAGTGTTACAAAGATACATGGAACAGGTGGGTGAAGTTCAAGTGAATTCATTACGGCCTCCACTGTGGAACCTCAAACACGTTGTACTGCAAGCTCAGCGACTCCCAACTCTGCCAGTCAGGCTGCCTTGTCAACATTCTAAGGCAGACTCTGGCTCAACTCCAGGAACATTCCAAGAGGTGGAAAAGGGAGGGGGGTAAGAGAGAAATAGGAAGAAACCACAGAAATTGAGTGGCATGTTATAAGGGAGATCAAGTAAATTAAGGGAATTATAACAGAGTGGTGCTATAAAACTAAATGAATCAGAGAAACAGTTGTTCTGGAGACTTGAGGGGCACTTTTAAAGGGAGGTGGTGAGGGAATCCGTGGCAGAGCTGGTCATAGGGGGGAAGCCAACAGACTTTGTGGCACAGGGCCCGACCAGCGCTAAAGCCAGCCCTGAGTAGGAGCCAGGGCGGTTGTTTAGGCTTTGAAGGGTGACATTCCTCCTGGGGTGAAGTGTATTTAGATAAAAGCTCGCCTTGGCCGACTCGTCCTCTTTTTTCTTTCCCTTATATGCACACACTTGCACGCCATCCTTGCTTTTGTATTGTGTTATTACTATAATCTATTTTTTTCATCGACAATAACGTCATTATATTCATAGGAAGCATCATGAAATAAGTTGTCTTGTGACATTTGAATTATGTGTTACTTGTACTGAAGGAACTGATGCTCACTTTGTCGACCTGCGAATAATTAACGCCTGAGATGTGGGTGGTCCGGACCGGTCATCAGCAGGATTTTTTAGATCATCAGTGGGAGCTCACCTGATGAAATTCTTTTTATGGACTATGGTGCTTTCTTACTTTCCTCAAGTGATGCCTGCACAGATGGTCTTCTCCGCTCCTTCACCCCTCCCAACCTCGGGTCTTCCATCCACATCTCCCACTCTCTGCCTTTCTTTGCTCCCTTTCTTTGGTGTATTTCTTTCAGTTTGCTGCTGTATTCTCATTTGTTCACTTCCCCATATCTGCCTCTCTCTTTTCTTTGTATATGCTCTTTGATCCTTTGCCATCTCTTTCTCACCCTCTCTCCTATACTCGCATTCCTATGCGTTTTTTTTTTACTGTCCCCATCTATTTCTCCCTGTTTTGTTTTTAGCTTTTCCATTCTCTCTCCTCTCTTTTTCTCATTTCCTTACTTCTTCCCCACCTTTCCTGAAGCCTTGTGAAGGCTAAGTGATGACTACTCCATATTTAACATAAATCAGTGTCACTAATCCTCCTTTCGCTCTCCCTGAAATAGATAGAGTTGCCTGAACATTAAAGGAGGGGAAGCTATGAATAAGGACTTCCTCTCTACTCAATGTTTCCTGGGTACAAATGACATAAAAAATGTCCTGATATATTGTAACCAAACCTCGTCTGATAGTCTAGATCTAATACCCACAATGTTCCAAGAGATAAGTCTCAATAGACAGTCATTTCGACGGTATCCCACTGCACCTACCACTTCAGTGGGTTGTGCTGCTAGCATGATGTTTGTATCCTTATTGACCCTTTACTCACTATCTGGAAACAAATGCGAAAGGGAATTAGGGCTATCCTCTTGATCAGGTAAGTAAATATGATCCCTAATGCTATTTAATAAATTAGGAACAGTCTCTGGTTCATTGTTTATGATATCTATCTTCCTAGGAGCTCTCAAGTGTGGGGCCAGTCAATCAATATCTCCCAAACCACTCAGTGACTCATAGCGGTTTGGGTGATACCAGGAAGGATGCACAGGATACTGACTATCTAATCTAGATCTCTCTCTCTATCCCCAACAGGCCACGCCGGTCTAGGTGGCTGATAAAAAAAAGCCCAGCGGTTTGACAGAAATCCCCCTTGAACATGCAGACCAAGTATTTGTTCTTTCTAGAATGATCTTAACCCCTTCGGCGCTTATGACGGAACCGTTCCGTCACGCGCCTCGGGTGAGCTGTGCTAGTGACGGAACGGTTCCGTCACGGCCCGCTCGACGCACCTGCGCGGCACTGATTTCGCGCCTGCGCGGCGTGTTCTATTGAGGGGGCGCGTTCGTGACGGAACCGTTCCGTCACTAGCACAGCTCACCCGAGGCGCGTGACGGAGCGGTTCCGTCACAAACGCAGGTGAGCCGTGCGACCCCTCCCACTCCCTAGCACTGCGGCAGAATTGCCGCCGCAGTGAAGGGGTTAACTAGGCGTGGAGTTCTAAATATTACAACAATAAAATCGCCTGCAAATTTCTTAGTGGATTTCCCCACCCACCTAATTCGGCATGCCATTTTAAATTCCACAAATAACTCTTCATCGATTCACAAAGTCATATAAGCATATGTAAAGAGTACTCGTCTAGTACTGCTTCCTGTACTCATAAATGCTTTTGGCAATAAGCCCCCATATGTACTGCATACATCTACATGCCATACATGAATGTGTTAGATTACAAATGTATTGGAAAATATTGTTCCTCTTTCTCCAGAAAGTGTGTTCCCTAATTGTTTATCCTAGCAATAATAGTAAGTAGGAGGGGAGTGTGGGGGTGGTAGGCCTCTAGACTAAAACATTATTTTAAATCTAGAACTGATTTTCATGCTCTGGTGCTTAGCCAGGGTGATATTAGCCAGATGCTGGCTTGAACTCCTCAGTGAAAATTAATGAATGTACCAAGTTTGTCAGAAGAACGTATCAAGTGTCACCTCTATATAAACCTTTTAAGCTTGATGTTCCTTTGTTTGTCCTGCTTTCGGATCTAGACACCTCTCTAGACTCCATCTGACTTCCCTGCAACTTTCAAAGTAAGCACCCAACTTGATTCGTGCTCCAGGTACTTTCATTTTCTATGTTCATATCCCACTGTTCTTTTCTTTCTAAATCACGTTTTATAGTTCCTCTTTGCGTGTAAGGATGATTTTCCAGACTGTAAACGTCTGTGCATTTGCTTGTTTCACTGTCTCAGGACTGGCTCTTAAATGAAGGTCTTAGCCTTTCTAATGTTGTACAGCTGGCCGGTTTCATGCAGGGATTGACCCTTAGTAATTGCTTCTGTGAAAGGTTCTCTAGAAGTAGTGTCCTCCTTTTTGAAAACAGTAGCATGCAATTTATTTTATTTATTGAATGCTGTGCTTTAATTTGCTCTCATTTGAATATTCAGCACAGTTGCCAGCAGGCCAAGTAGTCCTGCTCTCCAGGAGTCCTTTTAGTGCTTTTCATCAGTGGTCATTGTTTGCTCTCCTCCATTCTGATGGAATGTGGTTCACACATGACTCAATAAACTGTGCTGGTTTATCTATAGTGCGTGGTGCACGCCCTGTGTTAACCAGTGCATCCATGTGTGTTGAAGTTTTGATTTTTTTAAATATTGCACTATTGACATGCTGTGGTACTGCTCATTGTACCACATAGTTCAAACATAGAGCGCCTAGAATAGTTTCCTTGTGTGAGAAATGTAGTGCTTGGTGCCCACAATGTGTTAAACATGCAGTGCCCAGGACTTGTGTCAGTTCGTGCAGTGCTTGGTTCATGCTGTATGTTGAATGCGCCTCACTTACTGCATCAGTGTGTGTTTATAATGTTTTGATTTTTTAAAAATTGCGCTATTTATATGGTTTGGTACTGCTCTTCGTACGTACCACATTGTATTAAACATACAGGGGCAGATTTACAAGCCTGTTGCACCACTTTTGAGTCACTTTTAACACGGGAAAAATGACACAAAAGGGGCACAAGGGGCTTGTAAATCTGCCCCAAAGATTTAGGAGCATTGTCCTTGTCAGTTACGCTACTGGTGATGGCCAGTACCCTTCCACCCCCTCCAATAGGTCTTGCATTTACGCAAGTTTATGCTAAATGCATTGTAAATGACAATGCATTATATTTCTGTTTTAAAAACCAAAACGTAAATGAAAGGCATTGTCATTCACAATGGCAATAGCTCACACTTGAGTAAATGTGAGACCTATTGCATTGCAAAAGCTCGTTAAGATATTGCTCATCTGCTATTTATTCTTTAAAGGATTTGTAAACTTTAGGATTGTGGATACATTTTTTTTAAAGTCTCTCTGACACTGATTATCACAAATGTAACTCACCCCTTGCATCACTACTGTTGTTTTTGCACCTACAATAACAAACAGTAAGAGGTCGGGACCCTAGTTGTATCTGAATCAAACTAACATTTCATGAGATTGTTAATCTGTGCAAAGGTTAAAGGTGGTGCTTACCTGCCCCCGCTGACAATGAGGACGCGCTATTAGACGACTTCTTAAAAGACCTGCCATTTCCAACCATCACAGATGAGGCATCTATGGCCCCAATACACAAATGGAAATAAGAGTGGCGATTAAAGGCCTCAATCGGAAGGAATCCCCTGGGCTTGCCCATAGATTTTTATGTAGCCTACTCTGACATTCTAGTTCGAAAAACTGGAAGAATTATATAGGACGGCCCTAGAAATTGGGCATTGACCGCACTCTACCATGCAGGTTCTGGTCGTTTCCCTCCTCAAACCAGGGCGAGATGGCACTTATTTATCCGGTTACAGGCCTTTATCGCTCTTAGTGACCGAAAACAAGATTCTTAGTAAGGCCTTGGCCAACCGCATTATACCCGCTCTGAATGCCCTCATACAAGGGATCAATGCGGATTCCTCCCGGTTCGTAGTACTTCCCTGAACACCAGACGACTACATCATGTCCTGGCGGCCACACTGCCAGATTAGGTTAATTCAGGTTGCATAGCATTAGATCTTCGGCAGGCCTTTGACTCTATAACTTGGGAATATATCTTTACAGCCTTGAGTCATTCCGGACTTCCTCCAGGGTACCTCCGCTGGATACGCCTACTCTACACTAACCCCACCGCCAGAACATGTACCGGGAAGCATATCTGTCACGAATATAGCATATATAGGGGCACACATTAAGGATGCCCTCTCCCCCCATTCTGTTCGTCTTGGCGCTTGAACCCTTAGCAATAGCCCTGTGGCAATCAGCCAACAGACTGGGGATCCCGCTGGACGGTAATGCTCACTTAAATCCAATTTACGCGGATGACATCCTTATTTACTTAAGCAATCTGTCAGCCAATGCGGACCCCTCCCCAGAATATTCTCTGCCTTCGAGTGGTTCTCGGGGCTCGCCAATAATGAAGGTAAGTCAAATGCCTTTTACTTCAAAGAGGGACCACGTCCGGAAGCGTTCTCCTTTGGCACTTATAGTTTGTCGATTGCGCACAACACTTTTAAATACCTAGGGATCCGAGTATATAGGACCCATTCTGATCGACTCGATGGCAACTTAACGAGAGCAATCACTGCCATACGTTCATGTCTATCTTTTTGGACCTCCCTCCCATTATCGGCGATGGGTCGGATTGCCATTTCCAAAATGGTGATGCTTCCCCGTCTACTGTACTTCTTTGTAAATCTACCCCAAATCGTCCCGCAGGCGGTATTCCAAACGCTGGATGTGCTTCTCCTAGAGCTAATATGGGGGAAGGGTAGGCGTAGGATTAGTCTCAAGAAACTACAGTTAGAACCCCGTAAAGGAGGATTGAGGGTCCCAGACTTCAGGGCTTACTATTACGCGTGCCAACTGCAATAGTTATCCTTTTGGAAGGCGAGTCGGAACCTACAGGAAATTTGATATGGCCACAGGAATTAGAAAGCAGGACACTCCACAGATTCCTACTCCCTAAAATCAAAGTTCCGCCTTGGGTTCCCCCTTTCCTAATAACCGCCCTTCAATGCTGGAAGAAGGCTATCAACTATACATCAGGGGTAGTCCCATATGCAAGAAATATCCCATTTTAGGCATGCCGCTACCAGGTGGAAGATTGACACAGGCAAAACTACACGACTGGAAAGAGGTGGGAGTGGAAGAGGAGGGATTGCTCTTTGACGATGGTACCCTTATGAACCATGATATGTTTGTGCAGGCCACAGGTGCAACAGACCACTATTTATTGTATGCTGCTGTAGCACATTAAACTAAAGAGACATGGGCACCTCAGCGCACTGAACCACCTCAACACAAACTAGTTCACCTGCTTTATTACATGGGAAGGGGAGGACATCTAGTGAAGTAGTTTTATAATGGCATTAGGGCGCAGGTCTCTATTACACTCACTGATCTCTGGACCAAATGGGCTGATGACAAAGGCATGGCCATAACTGATAAGGCATGGACGAGTATTTTGGAGCATCCCAAAAGGGTGTCCCGGAATGCTGCCTTAAATTCATACAAACTATGGTGTTCCATAGATCATATTTAACTCGGGGGAGAGTCCAAAGTATGTTCCTGAGGCCCAGAATAGTTGCCCTCAATGTGGGGCTGAGGAGGAGAGATTCCTTCATATGTTGTGGCTCTGCCCCTCTGTCTCAGCGCTTATTGGGGCAGAATCAGGAGGGCAATTGAGGAGATCACACAATTGACGATTCACAACAATGCTGCAGAATGTTTGCTGGGGTTGCGCAAATGTACTGGAGCCCTTAAGGTCCAATTGTGCTTTCTTGATTTAGATCTCATCTTAGCTATAAGAGGGATCACCATGAGATGGAAATCTCCCCGCTGCCCTCCATTAACATTACGGCAGGATGATGTGGTACAATGGTGTGGGGCTGAGAGTGCGGATATTAGACGTGAGGAGGCGAGAGGGCTCAGAAAACACCCAATCTCACTAGAATGGGACCGTATGCTAGAGGAGTTTTGACATCTAGGGCCCCATGCATCAAACCAAATACCGGTCGTAAACGGGCAGATTCTCAGAATCCACCCCTTTGCCACCAGTCTTTTTGCATTTGGGATGCATCATCCAGAAAGCAAAAATCGCAATTTAAGGAATCTCTAAATTGCGATTCCTTAAATTGCAATTGCATTTAAGGAATCCCAAATTGAGATTCCTTAAATGCAATGCATGAAAGTTAAAAAATTAGCGAATTCGCTAATAGGAGTAGCAAATTACCATGAAGTTGAACTTCATGGTAATTTGCAAAAACTTTGAAAAATGCACTTTTGTGCATTTTTCATAGTTTCATGTTGCACACACACATGCCACTCTTGCACCCTTGAAATTGCATGAGCAATTTGCGAGTACCTGCTGGTACTCGCAAACTGCTCATGCAATCTCTAATTCATTCCTATGGGCCTGTAGGCCCATAGGAATGAATGAGACAGCATTCCTTAATTGCGACTAGCAATTTACGAGTAGCAATTAAGGAATGTTTAGGAATCGCTATTTTTATAGCGATTCCTACATGCATAGGCTTTTGCGATTCCTAAATAGTGATTCCTTAAAAATCGCTATTTAGGAATCGCAAAAGCCTACGTTGATGCATGTGCCAGTTAGATCTTACACCGGGGCCCGTCACACCTACACCATAGCATACCCATAAGGACCCAACATACGCAACGCCAATTAATTAATTACTTGAGGTTATCTTGCCGGCCAGACACTGCGGCACAAACAACAGGAACCTAGAGATCCTAGGCAATACCTACGCATTATTCATGCAAATGATGCTGGCCGGACATATGACCAACCTGGAGAAGTGTGGCTCAATGGGTGGAGAAGTGTGGCTCAATGGTTAGAGCGGCAGACCCTGATGCAGAGGTCTAGTTCGGGACCAGGGTTCAATTCCCCGCCTCGGCGGGTCTTGTGCTCAAAATATTCCACAGACCTGATAATTCTCGCCTCGGTGCCTATTCCAATCATGGAGTCACACTCTGCAACTGTGGGCAATAGCTTGCTTAATTTCCACAACGGCCCCCACAACGCTAAGGATGCCTGGCCTCCACCCTGGGGTTGCCCAGGAGTGGACCCCTCACAGGGAAAGCCAGGATCGGTTCCACGGCAGTATTCGGACAAGCGCCTTGAGACCCATGCGGATGAGTAGTGCGCTATACAAGTATCAATTTACATTTTATATTTACATTTACATAACCTATATCCTGTTGACTTATGAATCGCACTCCATTGTATAACCATTTATGATAGAATATGTGTAATGTAGATGTTTCAACAAAAAACAAAATGAACATGCCATGATATATTTCATATTGCCAGTGTACCGTTCAATGGTGTGCAATAAAGTTTGTTAAAAAAAGGTTGTGCTTACAGCCAACAGTCAGAGAGACACTGCTTGTAGTGTATTTATTCACAGCTGGAAAGTATGCGGAGCATGACAGACGTTTGTTGTTTTGCTCCATCGTAGCTGTGAATGTGATAGCCGATGTATAGGTTCCGGTGCCGTCCAGATTATCAGCACCATACACTTTTTCTTGATATTTAACCTGTGACTCGGAGCTCCAGGTTATCTTCGGGGCTGTGACTGAGCATCTCCCAGGCACCCTGCACCGCACAGTCACTGTTTCACCCTTGATCATTCGATCAGGGAGAGAGATTTCTGGCGTGTCTTGACGACCTAGGAGACAAAAATCAAAATGCACATCCCTTTAAAAAAAACAACCTCTGTATAGATAACAAAATCATACATGCCAACATTTTGTAATAGGAAAGTGGGAGATTGTGAAAATCCAATCGGTAATTTATTTCACCCATTCACTTCAATTGATGCTGAGGTAACTTTAGGCAGGAGGTGGTGCAGGGTGGGGGGGAAGTGAAAATAAAGCCATTTTGGCTTAAAAATCGGAGTCTTCTGCCTGAAACGGGTCTGTTGAATGAATGCAAAGTAACCCATTTATTTTTTAAGGCACAATTATGTTATCATGGTTGCATTGGAGAAAACAGACAACACACAACCGAAAGCCTTGTGCATATGGGTCATAGCCTCAGATGCCACATACACCTAATACAGCCCACATACTCACCTGGGTGGATGATTGAATGAATAAGTAAGGCAGATTTGAGGGTGGCTGTTGTGTGTGCAGCAATGGGTGGCTTTGGCGGTTCGCAAAATGGATGGACGAACCCGGGTGCACGTCATGGGAGGTGCATGTATGAATATGTATTTGAGGGTCTGTGGAAAAGAGTACTAGAGGAGAGAGAGAGTTTAAGTGCTTTCTGATTAAGTCTAAAATCGCATATGTGTGAAGAACAATGCAGACATCCACAAAAAACATGCCTTAAACAGAAAAGAAACATAACTTCCAAGTACATAAACATTGATTTGAAATACGAAAAAACTGTGTGAATCTACATTATTCTATTAGGGGAAGTGGTTGGATAATATGCAATATCAATCAAAATCTTCAAGTTACCCACATAATCATTTTGGGTGTTGTGTCATTTGAAAGCAAATGTCTGATAGTGTTCATTTTGCTTTTGTCCTATCTCTGTTTTTAATTTGTTTCACATACTTTTGCAATCTGGTGATCATATTAATGTTCTGACTCTAACAGGCATGTTAACCTATCAGAAAGGCAACATGCACTGTAAACAGCAGATATTACATAGTGGTGATCCTGTGGTGATCATGTAAAGTGCATGTGAGGAGAATGATTCTGTTACTTACCAATCTTGTTCTGAGCTCCTTTTTCTCGTACTAATCCTTACTACAGGAGGTGTCTAACCTCTAATCAGGCACTATAAGATCTTGCTGAAGCAATTCAAAATATGACACTACACGGGGGACGCGTTAACGGACGCGTTGTTGTTGCGAATATCTTGTATAATTAAGAAAATCAGTTTTGGACACAACGTGTGCCACCAACACCCCCAGTTCTCAAACATGTGGTCAGAGTACCTCCAACCTGACCCCTTATGTTAACTTTCACAGAAATGTTCAGCCTCTGAAACAGTTCCCAATCTATAAAACAGGGGCTGCAACTTTCTGCTCAGGTTGCGTCCTGCCAATCCCAGCATTCCCGTTGGTGCACGCATTCATGGTTAATCCCGGAAGCATCACAAAATATCCGCGGCTAGAGCTATCTCCAACCTTTTCTTTCTTGATTTCTCAACAACTACTGAACCGGTTTGCACTAAATAACAAAAAGAACAAGCTACGTAAGAACACCAACCTTTCTGCCAAATTTGGTGTGATTCCATTCATTGGTTCTTGCTGTTTCTTTTTTTTTGGTAGTTTTATATAGGGCAAACTAGACCCTAGGGTATCAGAGCACTTTACATGAGCACCAATTACATTCCAGACAAACACATTAAATTTTGTTAGGCAGGGGGAGATTAACCCCTTCGATGCTGATGACGAGCTCAGCTCGTCATCAGCCACGGTGGTCGTGTGCTGATGACGAGCTGAGCTCGTCATGAATATATGGCATCAGTGCATTTCCAGCACAGGGGAAAAATACCCACAGCAGCCAAGGTGTTAAGTGATTGCACAGAATCACAGAATGTTGAGCATCCCTGCTGAAACTCAAACCCATTCTTTTAGGGTGTGTTGGTGGACATTGAATGTTTCCTTTTGTTTTCCAATTTCGCTATGTGTCTGTAGGGATCTCAACATCGTCACAAAGAACCCCAGAAACAAAAGAAAAAAACTTTTAGAAAAGAACTTCACAGTATTCTGGGTACTACGGTGGCTCCAACAAGAGCTGTTGTGTTGGCTGTGTGTATATGGCTGCTACATATAAGACTTGATGCAGAGTTTCAGGTTACTTAAAAACACCCTGTTGCCTTTATCCGTAAAGTGCACTCCATAATTTCTATAAATTCCATGCATTACAAAACACAGATTATTATTATTGATACAGCCCATAAAATGGACTCTGAGGAACGCTGAAACAGTTTTATTAACATTTTTTGGCTTTGTCAATCTGTGACAAAATTGATTTGAAAACATCCATTTCGGCCTTTGGCACCAAGACAGTGTGAGGGAAAAGCGACATCAGTTCTGCATATGTATCTTTCATTAGGATTTCCAGCCCTACCCCAGTCAATGTGTGTAGGTCGTTGCCACACAGTGCGCAATCATGAGGTGAGGAGTTGGGAAACTAAAATGGATTCAACCAAAGCCAGCAACTTATGAAACGTTAACCCTCTGTGGCCAAACCAAGTAATCTGCACATTTGGCAAACCCAAGTCCCTGCCAATCCCTCTCTTTTTTGCAGCCTCTTTTGCCCAATATATATAGCTGTGGCCCACAATCCTTACTCCAAGAATTCTGACATGAAAGAGCAATAGTAGCCAAGAGAAGGTTGGAGCTGAATGATGTTGTTGTCCAAAGGAAAAAAAGTTAAAATGGAGGTGTTTCACCACCCAAAAAAATATGTATATATATATATATTACCTACTGATGGTCGCCAGTAGGTAATTATAGTTAGAGCCTAGTTTCCATAGTTAAAGCATTTTTTGTTTTGCTAATAACTTTGGCGTCATTTCACGAATCTTCACAATATTCTCTCAAAAAAAGTCTAGGCAGGTCAGCTCCTATCCAGAAAGTTTGGGGGTGATTTGTCAAGCGGGGGCTTAGAACAAATGGGGGTCCCAAAACACGTTTTCCCCATGTTAATTTAACCAGGACATTTTGAGACAGGCTATAGCCCGAACTGCTGAATGGAATCATCCTAAATTTAGAAAAAAGGTAGTGCTTGGTTCAGAAAGTGACCTTTATTTTAAATGGTGTGCATCCGTTCAGTAGTTGCTTAAAAAATTCAAATAACAAGAGTAAAAAAATCAATTTCCCATAGGAAACTTTAGGCAAGACTACAGCCGAAACTGCTGAACGAACTTAGATCAAGTTTGTCAAAAAGGTAGTGCTAGGTTCAGAAAGCAAACTTTTTTTAAAATGCTGTAAATCCGTTCAGTAGTTGCTGAGATAATTAATGTTTCAATATTACTGGACACTGTGGATATGCAACCCCTCCAACCCAGGAAGTGTTGGCAGCCATCTTGTAACTCGGTGGAACCGAGTCACAAGAAAACAGTAAAACAAAGGTGAAAAATAAAGAAAAGGGGACAGGGTAGAAAACCCTGAGCCCCTAGACCTGCTAAGGGGATCCCACAAGCACCCCTGAGCCAAAAAAGCATTCTTTATTTTTAAGCCCCCGGGTGGGCCAGGTCCCCTGGGCATGCAAAAAATATATAACAGGGGCCCGGGGTGGCCCCGCAGCCTGCCACCTCCCTGTGGCTTCATTTATGTTTTGCGGGGGCATGAATCCCCCCGCAGTCCAGGGGACCACCACCTCACCAGGGCTCTATTTTTTATAAATAATAATGTGTGTGGGGTGGCTCGAGCCCCTCAAAATGCCCCAGGGGCCACCACCTCCCTCAGGCAAGGATGATAAAACTGCATACCCCCCCTCAGCCCCTGGGACCGCCACCTCCCGTGGGCTCTCATTTAAAAAGAAAATTACTTTTGTGGGGGGGCTCGAGCCCCCCCCACGCCCCAGAGACCACCACCTTCCCGGGGCACTAACTTTGTAAATGCAGTGGTCTGTTATGCGGTGGTCTGGTACAGACCCCCAAGCTCCAGAGACCACCACCTCCCCTGGGCTTTGCAAACGTTGGTAGCCTCCTGGAGCCTTTGAGGGCCCTGGGGACCACCAACCCTGGACACTGCTGTTTGCTATGGTAGGGTGGGAGCACGGCTCCCACCCTACCATAGCAAGCTTGCTTTGGATTTTGGAAGTGAGAGCAGGGAAACATGGTCTTGCTTCCAAAATCCAAAACAGAATTGCTTTTCCACAAGAGGAGCTGCATGTCAACAGCTCCCCGTGTGGAAAAGCAGTGCCGGCTCCCGCAGGAAGTGGGGAGCCAGCAGGGACTGTAGGGGCATTGGGGCTCCCACACAGTTCCCAACAGAGTCGCCAGGGTCCGGGGGATGGGGTCCCCAACTGAAAATGCTCCACGGGGTGCATTTGCACAGTGGTGAAGGGAGAGGGTGGGCCTGATGTGACAAGTGTGCAAATGTGCCCCGTGGTGTGTTTTAAATTGGGGGATTAAGTCCCCTTGAATCCTGGGGTCCAACTAGCCCACCAGGTACCTCCAGTAAGCGCCACTGAGCTGCTTTGCAGAGAGGTGTTCAAAAGGGCGTAGCCTCGGACCACCTCTCTGCAATGCAGCTCTGTTGCGCACTGGAGGTACTTGGTGGGCTAGTTAGCCCCCAGGGACCGTCAGGATTCATGGGGAATTATTCACCCAACTTAAAACCTGCCAGGGGGCGCGATTGTACAGTAGTGAAGTGAGGGGGCAGGACTGATGTGACGTGTGTAGTTATCCAATCACTCTGCCAAAACCCAAGTACTGATAAATTCACCATGCTCTCTCCTTGCAGTACTCTAATCATCCAGTCAGTACCCATGCACTCATGCAATGACAAATGCACTAACTCATGCACTGATACAATACCCTGAGCACTACCCATGCAGTCCAGCCATTGCCCTGTCAGTACCCATGTATTCCTTCAATCACCCAGTCAGCACCACTGTGTGCCTCAATGGTTAGAGTGGCAGACCCTGATGCAGTAGTCTGGCCGGGACCAGGGTTAAATTCCCGCCTCGGCGGGTCTCGGGCTCAATTTCCTCGGACCTGATAATTCTCGCTTCGGTGCCTATTCTAATCATGAGTCCCACTCTGCACCTCTGGGCGATAGCTTGCTAAATCTCTACAACGGCCCCAACAAGGCTGAGGATGCCTGACTTCACCCTGGGGGTGCCCAGGAGTGGGCCCCTCACAGGGAAAGGCCAGGAAGGGTTCCTCGGCGGTACTCGTACAAACCCTGTACCAAATCTCAGGCACTTATAAAATTAACATGCACTCTCCTTGTTGCACTCTAATAATCCAGTCACTACTCATGTACTAATGCAATGACCCAGGCATTACCTCATGGCAAATACAGAGGAGGTCGTGCTAATCACAGGGGTATTACAATGCATAGTGTTCCCTAGTGTACGTAGGTTTTTTCACTGTATTCTAAGTGTCTTTTAGCATAGCACTGGCTCTAGGCCTGGTTAGTCAGAGTCAGTTACCACCAGTACCAGTCAGCAAAAAGTTGGGGGCACAGGAGGACTGTCTGCTCCTCTGTGGTTCTTTCTGCACATCTATTCTTCTTCCTGCACTTTTCTTCTACTTTCTGGCCCTTTGTAGGCATAGTTAGAAATTAGAATTTAAAAACCCTTAGTAATTCACAGAAAAAACAATAGGTTTCAGGGACGGTATAGTTAGTTGGACATTTCACTCGTACAAAACCAGAGAAATTCGGCTGTTATAGTTAGTAGTATAACTCATGCCCCCACAATGCACTGGTGATGAGGTCACATATTACACCACTCATGAAATGCTCAGTGACAACACGGATGACAGCACTGATGACATCTCAAATGACATCACTGTTAACATCAGCCACAAGATCATCTGATGCACCTCCTCATACCCTAATAAAACCTTTTATACACCGACTCTAAAATATAGACCACCGATATCAAAACCATAGACAGTCCAATTGCAGTTAGTGCATACCTGCTCAGTGATTCATACATCTGCACACACATCCACCCATTAACCCATACAGTCACTCATACACACAGTCACTGATATTTCCACTCATGCACCCATATAAACACTCACACACTGCCACTCACCCAAAGAGTTACTCATACACCTGGTCAGTCATGCAAAGGAACTATCACACACCCATTTCCTTGCTTATACAGTCATACACACACCACCACATTTATTCATACAGATATTAACACATACTTACTCTCTTAAATAATCACTCATAGAAACACACACTCATCCATACAAATAGTCTTGCAATCACTCACTCTCACATACAGTCATTTATATACTCCAACGCTCACATATAGTTCTTTAAAACATATGCAGTTACTCACACATGAACCACTGAGACATCCATTTACTCACCAACGCACCCAAGCAAACACTCACCCACCCATACATATTTTTATACTTTACAGAAACACACATTCACTGGATAATGTCATCACTGATGTAATTTTGAGATGCCATCAGTGATTTCATCAGTGATGTCACTGAGCATGTCATGAGTGATGTAATATGTGCCGTCATCAGCAGTGCGTTGTGGGGCGCAAGTTATAGTTAGGTTTACTAACTATAACTGCTGAATTTCTATGGTTTTGTACAAGTGAAATCGCCAACTAACTATAACGTCCCTAAAATCTATGTTTTTTCAGTGAATTTCTAAGGTTTTTTTATGCAAATTTCTAACTATAATGTCCCTGAAACCTATGTTTATTTCAGTGAATTTCTATGTTTTTTTTAAATACTACTTTCTAACTATAATGCACCTGAAACCTATGTTTTTTTCTGTGAATTTCTATGGTTTTTTAAATTCTAATTTTGCAACTTCGGCATATTTATAAAGTTGAAAAAAGGACTATAGAAACTTTGAATATGATATTAGACTGAACAGTTGTTCTAATGTACTTATTAAAAGTTTATAGAAATTTTTATTTATAGTGCATAATGATATATATATATGATTTTCTCGGCTGCACAAAGGGTGCATGACGAGTTCGCGAATCCTACACAACTTCATGTCAGCATAAGAAAAAAGTAATCCGATTAGTTGAAAGAGAGAGGATCCATCCTTCTGATAGTTCCATTACCTTTTGTCTTTGATAGAGAGAAGACTTGTTTCTTGCTTCTCTTTATATTGATGTACCTTTTTTGTGTGTTTGTTTATTTTCAATACAAATATGGCTTCTAGTTTTGCCAAAGTTGATCCACTTGCAGTTGAGGAGGAAGAACAGATAGCGCAGTAGAAGAAGAAAAGAAAGTAAAGCATTATTTGGTCCTTTTTTAGTGTACAAGAGGCCCTGCGATGTGTGCCATTTCTGCCTCCCATACCAAGGAACGGCATGTTACGGTCATACTGCGGTGGGACACACACTCGTTGACCTCTCATGGCACTGCTCCACACTTCGGGAGGAGGCTTTCCATTACCTGTGTTGCCAGATGACGTGTCGCGCTGGCCTGTCCAACAACAGAACTCCTTTTGATCCAAACAGACTCCTCCACTCTCCAAAAATGAAACCAGGCCACACAGACACTTTCACAATACAACAACCAGGAAAGCACTTTTCGGTAAAAAAATACATTCCTTCCTCCTGTTTTATCAAATAAATGACTCACTGAAGAACAGGGCCCAGTTTGGATCTGTAAACAGCTGTTACAACAAGGTTTTTACTTTGCAATACCATTACAACGCATGCATTGCCATGCATGCATTGCACATCGCAGTCATTACTACGCATATTTTTAGAACTTATGGTCATTTACCACACATGCCTTTACAATACATTTCGTTGTAAAGTTATGTATGGTAAATGACCATGCCTTCTAAAAAAATGTAGAAGATCCACTTTATTGTAAGGAAACAGAGGCTGTTCTGTTTCCTCACAACAACATGCGCCGCCCCTCAGAGACGGTGTGAGCAGGAACCATGGGGAGAGAGGAACCACGAGGAGTGAGAGGTAAGGGGGATTTGGCATAGGGTAGGGGTTACTTTCTAGGGATTAGGGTAGTGCAGTGGTGTTTGAGTACTGTAGGGGGTCATGCTGGGGTAGTGTTTTAGGGTTTAGGGTGTGCAGTGGTGTTTGGGTAGTGTAGGGGGTCGTGCTGGGGTAGTGTGTTAGGGTTAACAGTAGTGCAGTGGTGTTTGGGTAGTGTAGGGGGTCGTATTGGGGGTAGATTTAGAGTTTAGGGTAATGCTGTGGTATTTGTGTAGTGTAGGGAGTCATGCTAGGGGTAGTGCTTTAGTGTTTAGGGTAGTGCAGTTGTGTTTGTGTAGTGTAGGGCGGTCATGCTGGGGTAGCGTTTTAGGGTTTATGGTAGTGCAGTGATGTTTGGGTAATATAGGGGTAGTGATGGGGAAGGCATTTTAGGGTTTATGGTAGTGGAGAGGTGTTTGTGTGGTGTAGGAGGTAGTCCTGGGTGTAGTGTGTTAGTGTTTAGGGTAGTGCAGTGATGTTTGTGCAGTGTAGGGGGTAGTGCTGGGGGTAGTGTTATAGGGTTTAGGGTAGTACAGTAGTGTTTGGGGTCGTGCTCGGACTAGATTTATGGTTTAGGGTAGTGCAGTGGTGTTTGTGTAGTGTAGGTGGTTGTGTTGGGGGTAGTGTTTTAGGGTTTAGGGTAGTGCATTGGTGTTTGGGTAGTGTAGGGGGTTATGCTGGGGGTAGTGTTTAGGGTTTATAGCAGTGAAGCTGTGTTTGTGTAGTGTAGGGGGTCATGCTAGGGTGTTCTAGGGTTTAGGGTTGCACAGTGTTGTTTGGGTAGTGTAAGGGGTCATGCTAGGGGTAGTGTTTTAGGGTTTAGGGTAGCACAGTGATGTTTGGGTAATGTAGGTGGTTGTGCCAGGGGTAGCGTTTTAGGGTTTAGGGTAGCGCAGTGGTTTTTGGGTAGTGTATGGGGGTCATGCGGGAGTATTGTTTTAAGGTTTAGGGCAGCGCAGTGGTGTTTGGGTAGTGTAGGGGGTCATGCTGTGATTTGTGTTTTAGGGTTTAGGGGAGTGCAGTGGTGTTTGGGTAGTGTAGGGGGTCATGGTGGGGTAGATCTAGGGTTTAGAGTAGTGCAGTGGTGTTTTTGTAGTGTAGGGGGTCATGTTGGTAGTGTTTTAGAGTTTAGGGTAACGCAGTGGTGTTTGGATAATGTAGGAGGTCATGCTGGAGGTAGTGTAGTTGGGTTTAGGGTAGTGCAGTGATGTTTGTGTGGTGTAGGGGGTCATGCTGAGGGTAGTGTTTTAGGGTTTAGGATAGCACAGTGGTGTTTGGATAGTTTAGGGGGTCATGGTGAGGGTAGTGTTTTAGGGTTTAGGGTAATACAGTGATATTTGGGTAGTGTAGGGGGTCATGCTGGGGGTAGATTTAGGGCTTAGGATTGGGGAGAGGGAGTGTGAAGGGGTATATCGAGAGAGAGAGCTGCAGTATATTTCCAGTGTTGGCTTGCAGAGGTACAACTACGGGTCAGAGCACTCCCAAATGAAGAGCTGAGAGGTGACAGACTGGCTTCTAAAGGCATAGCTGCAAGCTGGTGATTTGGGGAGAGGGAGCATGAAAGGGGTACTTGCACAGACAGAGCTGCAGTATATTTTCAGTGTTGTCTCGCAGAGGTAGAACTAAGGACCCGATGGCTTGTAGAGGGAGAGATGCGAGCTGACGGACTACAAAATAGCTGCCAACACTTCCAAGTTTCAACAGTTCACAGACAAATAGCCACAGAGGTAGAGCTGTGGGCATGAGCTGCAAGCCGACGAGCTGACTCGCAGAGGGAGAGCAACGGGGTGACAGGCTTGCTAGCAGAGACACAGCTATGATCTAACGGGCTGGCTCGCAGATTAAGAGCTGCAGGTCCGACGGCTCGCAGATGTAGAGCTGCCAGCCAATGGACTGGCTTTTAGAGGCATAGCTGTGAGCTGGTAATGTGGGGAGAGGAAGTGTGAAAGGGATATCTCGCACAGATAGAGCTCAAGTATATTTTCAGTGTTGCCTTGCAGTGGTAGAACCACAGACCCAATGGCTTGTAGAAGGACAAATGCGAGCTGACAATCTGAGTAACCAAATGGCTGCCAACACTTCCTAGTTTCAACAGTTCGCAGCCAATGACCCGCAAGCTCATGCTCGTAACATCTCAACTAATCAGATGTCAGAACTCTTAAATATTGATATCTGTAAATGTTGATATTTCCCAAAAACTACTGAACGGTTTGTCACCATTTAAACACATGCGTGCTTTCTGGCCCAAGATCTTTCTCCCTGCCAAATATGGCATAATTCCGTTCAGCAGTTTGACCTGTGGCCTTGTCTAAAGTTTCCTATAGAAATTGCATAAAGAAAACACATTTTGGGAGCCCCCTTTTTTCTCATCCCCCCTTGACGAATCACCCCCAAACTTTCAAGATAAGAGCTGATCAGAAAAAAATAATTTTGAGGGAAAATTTCATAAAGATTCTTGAAACAAAGCCAAAGTTATAAGCAAATCAAAAAATGCTTTTTCTATGGACATGTGGTTCTAACTATAACTACCTACTGGTGACCACCAGTAGGATATATATATATATATACCATCAGTTATGTCATTTGAGATGTTCTATGTGGGTATCTTCCTAGACAGTCAAAATTTGCTATGCGTCAATGATTTGTGAGTCATTCAAGTACTGATGAGTATATAGTGTCAAGCAGGCAAAGTAAACTAAAAAATCAATTTTATTAATAGATAAGGGAATAAAAACACAATAAATTGAAAAAAGATAATTTTCACCAAACAGTGTACAATACATCAAGATCACAGTTAAAACAAGGGGCAATCTTTGTGCTGTCCAGTTACACATTTAACATTAATTTGAAGCAAAGCAGTTTTATTCCCTTATCTTTTAATAAAATCGATTTTTTATAGGTGTGTGAGCAGCTGTAAAATTATATCTACCCTGCCCCCTTTCTCCATTTTGTACACATATTCCACTGACTTCCTCATCCTTGCTTCTACCGACACACAAAATGGCTGCCAACAGTTCCTGGTTTCGAATGTTCACAACCACTTGACAGCCAATAAGCATTCAGCACATGATCGGGGTCGTACTTTTATGGTACAATGACATTCCTTGCATCCTAGGCGGATCCACCGCGCCCATAGATATATAAATGACTTTAACTGTAATTTTCTCAGGAACTATTGAACAGATTCACACCTATAAGCGAAAGGCACAAGTCAGAACTGAGGACTACCTCTTTGCCAAATTTGGTGTAATTCCGTTCAGCCGTTCGGGCTGTAGCAATGGCTAAAGGTCCTATGGGAAATTGGATGGTGAAAAGACGTTTTTGGACTCCGCTTTTTTCTCGGGCCCCACTTGACCAATCACCACGGTGGTGGTGGTGTTAGGCACAACGGAATAAAATGATTTGCACCATCTATCTGGGGTTGCCTTGTCTGTATATCCATCCTGGGAGTGAGGTTGGAGGACGACTTCTGGGGATAAATAAATATATATATATATATATATATATATATATATATTTTTCACTGAAAAAACCATAGGTTTCAGGTACGTTATAGTTAGGAATTAGCATTTGAAAAACCTTAGAAATTCACTGAAAAAACCATAGGTTTCAGGTACGTTATAGTTAGGAATTAGCATTTGAAAAACCTTGGAAACTCAGTGAAAAAACCATAGGTTTCACACATGTTATAGTTAGCTGGACATTTCACTCATACAAAACATTTGAAATCCCCCCGTTATAGTTAGTTCAGCTAACTCTGGCTCCCGCGCCCACAATGCACTGCTGATGACGTCACATATTACATCACTCATGACATGGTCAGTGACATCACTCATGACATCACTGATGACATCTCAAATGACATCACTCATGACATCACTGATGACATCATCCAGTGAATGTGTCTCTTTCTGGAAAAAAAATATACGTATATCTAAAGGTCGATGGAAGAATAAATGTGTAAAAAAATGTCTAAATGGATGGTTTTTAAAAAAAATGATTGTATAACTGACTTATTAAGCGTATCTTAGTGAATACATGTATTAGCGAGTAATGTTTAAATATGTAAATATCTGTATCAGTGTCTCACTTTGTGTATAAGGGGCTGCATGGGTAGGCAACTAGCTACATGAGTGTCGATATGGGTTATTAGTTGTTTTTTAGAGTAGCCGTATGAGTGTCTGTATGGTTTAGTGAGGGGTATTTCTTAGCGCATAGATGCATGAATGACTGACTCACTGTTTGTGTGTGTTTTGAAGACAGCATGTGTGCAGGACTATATGAGTTGAGTGTGTGTTTGGGTGTGTTAGTGAGTGATTGACTCTCTCAATAGTGCCTTTATGAGTAACTACATATGTTTTAAACTAGTATATGTGAGTATTGGTGTATATAAGTGAGTTTATGTGAGTGAGAGATTGGAATAGTTCCTGTATAAATAAGTATGTGTTTCTATAAGTGATTGTTTAAGAGAGTAAATATGTGTATGTTTCTGTATAAGTAAGTGTAGTGGTGTGTGTATAGCTGTATATGCAAATGAATGGATGTTTGATAGTTTATTTGCATGTGTGATTATGTGTGTGAGTAACTCTGGATGAGTGTTGGTGTGTAACAGGATGTATAGGTGTATGAGTACATATGATGAGTGAGTACATGTATAAGTGACTTTTGAGAACTGTTGGTGAATGAGTGGATGTGTATGTAGATGGTGGATTTACTGTATAGGTTGTTGTAAGTGGTATTGGTATCTCCATTTTTTGTATGTGTGTATCAAAGGTTATATTACGCTGAGAGCAGGTCTGCCACTCTGTCACAAGGATGATGTCGTCAGTGATATCATGAGTGATGTCACTGACCATGTCATGAGTGACGTAATATGTGACGTCATCAGAAGTGCATTGCGGGCGTGCGAATTATAGTCAGCTGAACTAACTATAACGGGGGAATATCAAAGGTTTTGTATGAGTGAAATGTCCAGCTAACTATAACGTGGGAAACCTATGGGTTTTTCATTGAATTTCAAAGGTTTTTCAAATTCTAATTCCTAACTATAACGTACCTGAAAGATATGGTTTTTTCAGTGAATTTTTAAGGTTTTTCAAATGCTAATTCCTAAATATAACGTACTTGAAACCTATGGTTTTTTCAGTAAATTTCTAAGGTTTTTCAAATGCTAATTCCTAACTATAACGTGTCTGAAACCTATGTTTTTTTTCAGTGAATTTCAAAGGTTTTGTAAATGATAATTTTAAAATATATAAATTATTATATTTCTTTCTCTTTATAGTAATTTCCTACTTTTGTTATAAATACCTATTTTTATTTTATTTTTAAAGTTACATTTCATATTTTTATTGTAAAATAATAATAGTAAATTCAAAAAGAATGCACTGATAATGAAACTACCTGGGTGAATTTGTAAGTGTTTGTTAGGGGCAGATTTACAACACCCTTGTGCCTCTTTTACACCGATGTTACATAACTTTTCTGATGAAGTGGTGGTGCAAAAGATGTGCCATGGTATGTGGTATTTACAATGTGACGTATCTGAGAGGTGTGTCACATTGTAAATCCCTGTACCAGAAAGATACATTCCTAAAAGGGGCTGACTGAAATCTACAAGATTTCACTTTGTCAGTTTTGGGCTCTTGCTGTGTCAAAACCCTGCACTAGCTTGAAGCAGGTGTAAGGATTGACACAGCTTTCTCAGCATCCGGCCCCCAGAGCATTGCTGGAGACGCGTTCCACTTGTAACATAACCCAAACAATGCACCACCTTTACAGCACAGATACATCACATATATGTGCCATTTTTGTCTCATGGTACAACGCATTGTACATACGGCGCATCCATGGTGGTGGTATCACGGAGCACAATAACTAACATATTCCTGCGGAAATGCCAGTTATTGTATATATGCCCATTACTGTTTTAATATAGTGAATGGATTACTACATACCGATAAAAGACTCACTACAAAACTAAAACAACAGTGACAGAGTTTTGGAGGAAGTCTAAGGATACAGACTGGGGAATTGAAGACATAAAACACAAGTTTCCAAGTACATACAAGACTGCATGTATACTCCATACGAATTATAAGCAATCCATACCCTCAGTCCCACTTTGCATATTTTACATCAATACAAACATTTAAAGAATATATAACTGAATCTATAAGTGCTTCACTTTTAGTACAATAAATACATTAGTAGATAGTGCTCAAACCTTTATTATTTTTAAACAATAAATGTATTTTTGTAACATCTCATAATTTAACAGACATTACAGCACAAGTTCATCAGATAAGTCATTCAGATCAATTGCCTCATTAGCAGTTTCTGAATTAATTTGTTTAAAATGTCAACATAATTTAATACTTCCAGAAAATCTCCATCAAAGCTTTTGTCTTCGAAATCACACCTCATTTCTCCAGCACTAATTTCCCCATCTTCACTCTCATTGCCTGTGACAGATACGATCACTTCTTCAAATATACTCCAGATAATATCCAAAATCTCCTAAGCATGAGCCTGTTCTCTTTCCATAATTTTTCCTTTATGTGCTTGCTCCTTCAAAAAAAATAGTTAATTTTATCACTTTTCATAAGATATAATACAAAACTACAGTTTTCACCTATTTTTACCTACAAAAAATACTATATAAATACTATTAACTAATAATATTCCATTACTAGAGTTTTGCTCCTTTGCAAAGTTATATACATATATTACTTATAAGAATAACCTGTTCTTAGCCTTTCTTAAATTTTGAAACCAGTCACTCTTTATGACTATAGGAAAAGACTCAGGCTATTATACTAAAATAAACTACCAAAAAATGTAGAATATATCTATTCACCGTAGCCATTCCAAAATAATAAATGTGTTTTAGTAAAATGCAGAAGATACTAATCATTGTCCAGAATAACATTGTGTATCTGTATATTTAGACATCATTATCACACTACTTTGTGAATACTTCATGTCTTTACTCTATCTCTATTCCTCAGTTATAACTTAGTCTAACCCTACTAATTTCCTACCTCTTTGACTTTCGAACTAGCCTCTCCTCTGGTATTTATCTGCAACCTTGTACCTTGCGGATCTTTATTTTTCTCACTGCTCATAACCTATAATTACGTAACATTCATTAACCTAGGCCTCTCGGTGTATTATCTAATTTGTATATTATTAATTTCCTTGTGTTCTTCTACTAACTTTTGTTTATGCTGTTGCTTGTTATCTATTCTGTCAATCCTTGAATGTCTTGTGTTTTACACTAACGTTCCTTCTTAATTCAACAGTGTTTCTACTATTTCTTACTCAATGTGTTCTTTTCCCTTAAGACCTTGCTTATCACGAATTTTATCGTTTCTCATTTTAGGTTACACAAAATACATTGAGTGAATATATTCAATATTCTACATAATGTCAGGTACGTTTAGTCACTCAGTAACTTGTCATATGATTATTTTCCAAGACTATACCTTTATCAACTATAAGGTATCACTTAGGTTTCTTGTATGGTTTCTTGTTCTCTCCGCTCTTTAAATACTGAACACGACTGAGTCCGTCTGCCCTGAAGGTGGGAAATCAACCACTGTGTAATGTGTGGGCTTCTTCGAAGTCGGAAGCTGAATTCTAGTTGCGAGCACGATATCTAAGGTAAGTTTAAGCAGGAACCTTCTTTAACTCTCTCACAAATATTTGTGCTTTCTCTTCAGGAATATCTATTGAACAATTGAAATGGGTCTGAACTCAGGAACGTCTTAGGTGAAGTGCGCACTTGTTAGGGAGCGCGCGCCTCACCAAGGATTCCCCACAGGTGTGTGCTAAATGACTAGAGCACTACCATGTCTTTCCACGAGGTGGCCATCTTAGAATTCCTCTGTTCCACTAAAGCACTACAAGTATGCTTCCTTGCTGATTCGTCATCTCTCCTGCAGCAGCTAGTGTTTAGATAAGTCATTATCATATCCACGGATTCATGAGGGGTTCTCACAGGTACACCCAGTATATAATTTTTTGAAATATCCTTAAAAGAAACAAACCATCTTTACACACTTACCTTCTCGTCCATGTTTTGTTACTTGAGCTCGTTTGAAGCACATTCCATCGACCATTTTTAGCAGTTATTTGTACTTACCCCAAGCATATTAACTAATAAAAAAATATATATTATAAAATTACCATCTGTGGAAGGCACAAAAAAATACAGTTACAATATATCTTTTACAACACAAAATAATTTGTAAAGTATTACATTTGCCTTTTTTGCTGTTCTCAGAAAATATTGAATTTCACTAGAAACAGTCAGTTCAATACTACTCATCATATAACAGAGGGCAAAAAAAATACAATTAATAAGATTATCTTAAAAAAAACCATTCAACATTCTCAATAACAATCTAAAAAATAGAAATAAAACACATTTCAAATGTTTTTCTCTAAGACCAATTTCTTACGTAAATATGACACATCTCAAACAATCAAAACATAACAAAACATTATGATTAATTTTCATACACTGTAAGTAATATTACTTACAAATATATGCTGACAAAATATATAACAACAAGTCCTTTGTGGTTTTACATACTATTCCACACAGCCAAATAGTATGCATCAAATTCTTAGTTGGTAATTGTTCAATAGTAATCCTGGGCATCTGCCTCCCAGCCTTCTGATCCAAAACCACCAACACCATTTGCTCCGTCTCCCAGTGCTCATCCCTCAGCCCGACGCTGTCAACAGCTACATGGCCACCCACACACAAGTTACCCGCCATCACAACCTCAACATCATCTCTTACATCGACGACACCAAGCTCATCCTCTTCCTCAACAAGAATCTACATACCACCAAAAGCAACCTCCACGACACAATGAAGGACATCACCAACTACATAAAGAGCAGCTCTCTAAACCTGAAATCGCAAAAAATGAAAGCACTCATCCTCAGACCCACCCCCTCAGCCGTAGACGACTCCTGCTAGCTCACTACACTGTGGACAGTCCAACACCTACCAACTATACCCGCAACCAAGGATTCATCCTAAACTCCTCCCTCTCCATGTGTTAGCAAGTCTACACCGTCTCCTCATAGTGCCAGAACACCCTCCACATGCTCCGCAAAATTTACAAGTGGATCCTTACCAGAAGAAGAAGAACAGAGACACAGTCCATCATCAGCAGCAGACTACACTATGGCAAATCACTCTACACATGAATTCCAGCCAAACACCTACAACGACTACAACAAATACAAAAGACCACCACCTGACTGATTATCAATGTTCCCTGCTGCAGCCATATCAGTCACCACCTAATACACGTACACTGCCTCAATATCAGCAATAGGGTCTCCTTCAACCTCCTCACCCTCACTTACAAAATACTCTACAACACCAGACTAATCTACCTTGACAGCATTAATCCTAAAAAGGCCAAATTTTGAACTTAAAATGTAGGCTTTAAAAATATTAGGTAAGAATTCCGTAACTCTTTAGGCAAACAATGCTTAAAAACTAATTGACTATCATTACAATGTATCCAACCTTTTCAGACATTTTAAATAAACAGTGTAATGTCCAGATGTTGTAGAAGGTCCATCATGAAAAATAATTGCAACCGCTACAAAAGTTCTTCCTGATATTGAAACTTTCCCAGCTACAACATTTTTAATTAAAGTTTCCAATTTATTTTCCATCAGCTCTACAAGGCTGCAACATTAAAATTACATACTGTCCATATCTTTGTAAAAACAATGTTGATGACATTTCTGATTTACATTGGCTACACTCCATGTTTTGAGTTGTTCCTCTAATTAGATTTAACAATCACTGATTCACAGTCAGTTAAAGTCAAATATATGAATCTGTCAGTGTCTATGTTAGTGCTACATGTAAACAAACAATTTTGACAATCATGTTGCCATTTATAAGAAAGGCCAAAAGGGTTTTCAATAATCTATACCTTCATCTTCCAATACACCAAGCGTAAACATTAAAATTCCTGACAATCTTGCTTAATATTTTGCGTAAATTGACTAGAACCAGAACATATGTCCAAAACATTTCGAATATCAGAAACACTTTGTATTTTACTTTTATCACTACTACATTTCTCATAAACAGAATACAACAATGAACAGAATCTATCATCCTGATTTTTCAACAATTTGCTGTTGCAAACTTTCAAGAACAAAAACAACATTAACAACTACATTAGCGGGGGGAGGAGCTACGCGGGCATCCAAGATGGTCGCGTGAGCAGAGAGCTCCCAAGACCCGCGCCACCCGTATTGATCTATTCTTCTGATATCCTGGTTACTTTGATGGGCTTTTGAAGTACTACTCGTACTGATGCTGCTGCACTTTTCTGGGCCGAGATCGGACTTCGGGAACCATCTCTACGTCGTCCTAAGTCTTCTGGCCTAGCCCCGGACGGGACCGGGGACTCTGCTGCTCTGGATGGCCGAGCAGCAATTCAACAACAACGGTCGCCAGGCATCTGCTCAACCGGTGGTGTTGTCACTTTCACTTTCGGTTTCCACTCCATCACCGTATTGACTACCTAGGATCTAATCTGCATTCCTGGCTCCGGTAGTCTAACCAGCTGTACGTCCTGACCACAGCCCTGGGCCGGCGATCTGTGATTTTTCGCAAAAGTGCGGCTTTGGAGTCCAGAGGGTCGCTGCCATTTTATCGTGACCGGGAAGACCCAACGGGGCGCTGATGCCAACATGGCGACGAAACCCGAGCTGGAGAAGCGCAGGAAAGTCACCAATCGTGGGGGATCAGTTCAGTCTAACGTGATAGATCGTTATACTCAGCCAAGAGGCTCCCCCAGCGCTGCTAGCCGCAGTATTGAGGACCCAAGGACGGACCTGATGGCTACATCGCAGGTGTCCCTTCAAGACCTCATGGCCGCCACTACAGGACTCATGGCAGATATGGGTCAACAATATGAGGCCATCGTGTCCAAGATAGACATGGTGGCGGTCGATGTTACCCTTATTCGAGCCGACTTGGCTAAAACTAATGAGAGGGTCAAAGCATTGGACCTTAAAGCTACCAGTCTGGTTACTGACATGGCGGAAGCACAATCGGAGATCGGGAATCTGCAGTCATCGCATGATCTGCTGGCCAGACGTATGGAGGAGTACGATAACAGGGCCCGACTGAACAACATCCGCCTGGTCGGGGTACAGGAGGACAGTGGTGCTGCTTCGATCGATTTACTGGTCGAGGAATTAATTATCGCTAAACTTGCTCCCGCAGGCCTTAGTAAGTTCTTTGCGGTTGAGCGTGCGTACCGCTTCCCAGGTGGACAGGTCAAGCCGGGGGCTCCCCTGAGGCCTATTATTGCTAGGCTATTCCACTTTCGGGACAGGGACGCCATTCTTCAGGCCTCTCGCAGACACGGCCCGCTGAAATTTGAGAACAGTTCCATTTCTATCTACCCTGATTTTACTCCTCAAGTGCAGCGGCAACGATCGGGATTCCTGGGAGTGAAACGTCGCCTGAGAGACTTGGGACTTAAATATGCGATGCTGTTCCCCGCTCGCCTGCGTATCGGGTACAGAGAACATGCTTTCTTTTTTGATCAACTGGACAGTGTTAGTGACTGGCTGGACTAATTTCCAAAGGACGACGCCGAGAGCGGGGGCCCCGGAGGCGCGGACGGAGATGCATCGGCACAGGAATGACATTAGGTCCTGAGGTCCGACTCTAGGTCGTAACTATTCGCAGAGTATTTTTATATGCCTTCACTTTTAGGCCCAGGGGTGGGGCGGGTTGGGGTAGTCTCTCCCTTCCTCCTCAGGGGTTCTTTGTGTAGATTTTCGGAAGGGGCGACAGGCACACTGCAGTTTGGGGTGGCTTATGAGTCAGCAGGGGTGCAGGGTGGGGGGTGTTGTAACGGGTTCTTGGTTGGGGGGTGGGGGGAGGGGTCTTGGTTGTTTTTTGTGTTCTATGTTTTTTTTTTCTCACATGGTACTTTATCGCTTGCATGTATCCTTGCTCTGAGGTTCTGGGAGGGGGTGGTCTGGGAGTCTTACTGGAATGGGGGGGGTGACATGAAAGTGCTGTCTTGGAACGTTAATGGTCTGGGAGATAGGATTAAACGTGGTATTGTGCTTCAATTTATCAGACGCCATTCCCCTGATGATGTTTTATTCCAGGAGACCCACTTGATTGGAAATGCTTGTAAAGCTCTTGACCGCCGAGGTTACCGGCTTGTGGCTCACGCTGGCTTTACATCCGGTTCCCGGGGGGTTGGTGTAATGGTGAAATCCTCTTTGGCCCTTGAAATAGATGATGTCACCCTCGATGATCGGGGTCGTTATGCTGCTGTTTCGGGGAGATGGGAGGGGAGGCTGATTGTAATTGTTGCTGTTTATATTCCCCCAGAAATGCAGGCTACCACTTATGCTGACCTTGGTAGGACTCTTCTAGGGCTTCCGGATGGTCTCCTGATCATGGGCGGGGACTTCAATTCGGTAATATCGGGCGAGTGTGACCGGCTGCCCCCTAGGGTTCTGCCGTTGTCCCAGATGTGGCTGACTGAATTGATTGAGACATTTGGGTTGGTGGATGTTTGGCGGATGTTGCACCCCACACAAACTCAGTACACTTTTCACTCTGGTGCTCATGGCAGCCTCTCGAGGATTGATTACTTTTTGATGCTAACTGCCAACTCCTCCTTGGTGCGTGGGGTCCGCCATCTCCCTAGGGGTATTTCTGACCATTCCCCCCTGTTACTCGAGGTTTCGGTGGGAGGCTTTTCTAGAAGTAGGGTCCCTCCTATCCATCCCTGGCACTTTAGGAATCCTCCGCTTCTCTCGAACTTGGTTAAGGCGATCGTTTGTTATTTTGATGAGAATGTGGGATCGGTCGCTTCCCCTACGACTCTGTGGGAGGCTTTCAAAACCGTAATACGGGGTTCCGCGTTGTCCCTTATTGCGGCTGATAGGAAGGCAAGGAGGGAAGCTGTGTCAGCTCTTGAGACGGAAATAACTACGCTAGAAAGTGAGTTGGGTGGAGACGATACACCTGCACTTTTACACTCCTTAGAGCTGAAACAGGCAGATTATAGAGCCTTGGTAACTGACGCTGCTAAGGTGATGCGTATGAATCAGCTAGGCCGTCTTTACGATGTGGGTGATAAGGCTAGTAAGATCCTGGCGTGGTTGGACAAGACTGAGAGACTGAACCATGTGGTGCCCGTAATAACCTGTGAGACTGGTGAGTGTGTGACTGATCCGGGAGAGATCGTTGAATGTTTTGTGGACCATTTCCGAACGGTATACAGATCTGTGAGTGACCAGGATGAGGCTGACTCCTGTTTGCTTTTGCGCGACATTGCACTGCTTTGCATGTCGGAGGAGGATAGATTAGCTCTGGAGGCACCTATCACGGTGGACGAGATCGCCATTGCCATAAGGTCCTTGCGATCAGACAAAGCAATGGGGCCCAACGGTTTGCCTATCGAGCTCTACAAACTGCGACCGGACAAAATGGCTGCCCATTTGCACACTATGTTTGTTGATGCCATCGAGGCGGGCCTCCTTCCTTCCGAACAGCATTTGGCTACCATAGTGGTCATCTACAAGGATGGCAAGCCTTGTGACCGATGCACCTCTTATCGCCCCATATCGTTGCTCAACGCCGAGCCTAAGATTCTGGCCAAAGTCCTGGCTAATCGTCTATTGTCAGTGATCTGCGACTTGATACATCCGGATCAGTCCGGTTTTATTCCCCATCGAAATACAGCTCTCAATCTTCGTAGACTCCACAGCGTTCTGCCGAGAGCTGAGACTCTCACTGAACCTGCAGTTGTGGCCTCCCTGGACGCCACGATGGACTTTGACACCATTGAGTGGCCATATTTGTGGGCGGCTCTTTCCAAGTTTGGTTTTGGTCCTAGCTTTATTGCATGGGTGCGGCTCCTATATGAACAACCGTTAGCCCAAGTTGTTGTAAACGGCAGAGTTTCTGAATCATTTCCATTGGGACGTGGCACCCGTCAGGGGTGCCCGCTCTCTCCACTTCTCTTCGCATTGGCATTGGAACCCCTTGCAGCGTGGCTTCGCTGGGAGCCCTCGATTAAGGGGATCCAGTGGACACCGGATCTGGAGGATCGCGTCTCGCTATACGCTGACGATATTCTTCTTTATTTCACCTCACCTCAGAAGTCTCTCAACGTGCTCTTCGATGTTCTCACCTCCTTTGGGAAGAATTCCGGGATTGTTATTAACTGGACCAAATCGTGTGTCTATGTTATAGCGGGGGTGCTGCCTCCTCTGCCTCGTAGATTCCCGATTCAAGTGGCAGAGGATGGCTTTAAATATTTGGAAATTTTCATTTCTATGTACTCCTCAGTGCGCTATGACCGTAATCTCTATGCTCCTCTTCGTCGCCTCAAGCAGGATGTACGAAGATGGCGTGGTTTGCCCTTATCTCCACTGGGACGAGCGGCACTTTTTAAAATGATGTCCCTCTCCAGGTTTTTATATGCCTTACAGAACTTTTTCGATCCTGTTCCATCCCGTTATTTCCGTGAGGTTGAAGGCCTTCAGAGGCAGTTAATTTGGGACGGACGAGCTCGTATCTCCCTATCAAAACTCACACTCCCATGGTACCATGGCGGTATTGCTCTGCCTGACATCAGACGTTATTATTGGGCCTCGCAATTAAGTGCGATTAACCACGTGACGTATTCTCCAGGGCCCGCTCCCGCTTTCGCTATGGACAAACTCCTGTTGCCGGGCGGCAACTTCAATAGAGCCTTATATTCGAAGGCACCACTTCGGCTCCTGACTGGACCTACGAAATGCGCCGTGCGTGCCTGGAAGGATGCGAATGTGGCTACTGGTTGGAGCGATAGATTGACGCGCATGACCCCGTTGTATGATTCTGAATGGCTGGGTAGCCTGTGGCGGACGAAAGGGTTTGACAGATGGGATATGATTGGTATTAGCAAGGTGGAGGATCTTTGGGCCAGAGGCACAGTAAAATTCTTTGAGGCCCTGAAGGTAGAGTATCGACTGGATGACAAGGAGTATTTTCGTTACCTTCAGGTGCGGCACGCCCTGCTCTCTGCTTTTCCCCCTGGGACGGAAATCCCCAGTCGTCCCCACTGGAAGATCGTATTCTAGACGGCCATGTACGATTTCTTTAATTTACAAAAAGCTCATTCACACCAGGGCTGACCTTCTGGTGAAACTTCGGGCCTCCTGGGTAGCGGATGGCCTCGAATTGGATGACGAAGACTGGCAAATGGCGATTTCCTCCCCAGGGAGGTGGCTATTCCGGCTCGGCTTCGCTTTGTGCAATTGAAGATCCTCCCCCGAGTCTACATGACTGGTATGCGTCTGGTACGGATGGGGCTCTCAACTGATGGATTGTGTAGACATGGCTGTGGTATGAACGGCACCTTTCTCCATATCCTGTGGGAATGTCCGGTTATTTCCGCTTTTTGGTCTAGGGTGCATGATGTGATGGGGCAAGTCACTGGGGTCCCCCTTTTCCCTGAGGCGAGGCGCTGCCTGCTTAATGTGTGGGAGCCTACGGATTGCACGGCTGCTCAGACCTTCTGGATTACCCTGGGCAACATGGTTGCCAAGAGGGACATAGCGCAACTCTGTGGCTCCCACAGACCACCTGGAATAAGTGCCTGGAAAGATAACATGGATTGATGCATGTTGCGGGAAAAGACAGTTTATGAGGCTCGAGGTCGTCCTAAGAAATGGGGTAGAATCTGGGCACAATGGAACGAATACCGTGGAGACATCTGTACCCCACCACTTGATTACACTGAGACCATTCCCTCATCCCCGTAATTGACGTTCCCTTAGATTAGCATCCATTCCTTTTTAACATTCCCTTTCACTGTCTCCCTGCCCCTTGAAGAACTGGTCTCATTCTTATATATTGATTTCCCCCTTTTCCTCCCCTCCCACGAACTAGACATTGTTTTTACCATGTGAGTGTTTCTGTTGTTTGTTTGACTTTCGACAAAATTACAAAATTGAACCTTTGTTATCCTTTATATGATGTTTTATGCCACTACACCATAATTAATCGACTTATGGCCTTTTCCGCAGCGCAATGTGGTTGATAATTCGCTTTACTGTCATAGCGGCCGGCCCGATTGGGTTGTAGGCAGACGCTGTGTACTGTGCATTTGATAAATAAAGGTCTTCAAAAAAAAAAACTACATTAGCATAGCAGTTGACACCACAACTATTTTCAAACTGATAACCAACATTCTCTTCAACACTGTCCTTTTTCTTTTTGGTTGGAGGCGCAACTTCATCTTGTTTTTTTGTTTCTCTACAGTTTCACTACAGATATTCTCAAATCTCCTTTTCCTACCTTCCACACGCTTTTCAAATACTGGATATTGACCTAAATTGGGTGCATATTCTCTTCTTAACCTAGTATACTCTTTCACACTATTTGCATCTGCACTAAACTTTGCCTCATCATAATCAATCAAGTACAATCCAGATAAAGTTCTGACTTGAGACAAAGCAACATATGCCATATCCTCTTTAAACACGATACGTACAATATTCACTAAAGCACTATCCACACTTAAACCTTGAGATTTATGAATGGTCACTGCATATGCCAAACAAACAGAAAACTGTTTTTGGAGTACATACAAATCTTTTACAATCAAAATCCGAGATGAACAACGAATGAATTGTTGTATTTCAGCAATTACATTAAATTTGATTTTCAAAAATGCAATCCCATCTCTATTTACATAAATACCAAAATCAACAATTTTACCCATTGCTCCATTTACTAAACCCTTTTCCACATTCAAATTACGTTGTAAAATTACCTTAGAGTTTACACATGCATACACAATTCTTTTCTAAACCTGTAGTTTTACTTATCGATTTCTCTAAAGAATCCAATTTCCTCTTTAGTGATTCCTTCATGTTCTATTTTATCAATAGCTTCCAATTTTATAATTTCTTCATTTTCCAACTTTAACATTTCTTCATTGAATATAGAACATTCACGTAGTGTTGGCATAAAGCAGATTACAGATTGCTTTTCTGCAATTCTCATGTATATTTTCTCTGGGACAATATTTTCATTTGGAAACAAATTCGAAAGTAGTCGTCTCTGTAAAGCTTGTTTGCCATGTTCAGTCATTTTTCCAATTCTTATATCCTGAAGAATAGTTCCATAATCAGCATCATTTGCCTGTCGCATATTTGTAATAAGTTCCTTATACTCAAAATACGACCAAAGTTTTACATTTCCAATGCTCCCTAAAGACTTTCTGGTATCTTCATGCGATAGTGTTTTAAACACTGGCTGTCCTTTTACAGGAGTAAGTTGTAGAAGATCTCCAAAAACTATGATGTGTTTTCCTCATAATAATATGTCATACTCTGTTTTAGGAATTTGCTACATTCTTAAATCACAGGGGCAAGCATTAAGTCTAATACCATGCTTACCTCTTCAATAATGAGAAGTTTCATTTTCCTCAAGAAATTTCACAAGAAGCTTATGGTACTCTAATTTATTTGCATGCTCTACTGGTAGCATTAATAAACGATGTAAAGTAATTCCTTTAATATTGTGGGCTGCTAATCCAGTTGGAGCAGTGACAACACAAGACAAATGCGACTCAGTTGTTTTCTGTAGAAAAGTTGTGATTACTTTAATTAAAAAACTTGTGCCTGTTCCAGCTTGTCCACTCACGTACATTCAGATAGGTACAAATGATGAGCAAGAGCACTCTTTCTTCCCATGAAGTAATCCATAATCAATCTGTTCTCTCACTTGCTCATATATTTCTTTCTGCTCCAGATTTAATTGTTCTTCCAAGTTTCCTAAGTTTGTTACATATTCTTGACCTTGATACATTGCTGTTTCCACCTCTTCCATAGCATTTGCTGCCTCATTTTAAACAATTGGTTCTCCTAGTGGGTCCTGACTCAATGGAGTAGAACTTTGACTGTCTTGAGAACTGTCTCTAGCAATCTGAGCTGCAATTCTAGCTTCTTGCTCAATTTCTTCATTCAACATTTTCACATAATTAGCAAAAACAGGACATTCTATAGTATCTTTACTTGCATTGAAGGAATCTTCATAGCTCTCGGAATGTCCAAGTAATTCCAATTCTGAACGCCATGCCTTGAAAAGTTGCTAAATAGTAAAAATCTGTTTTGTCAGGTGTTTCGCACCTCAGTTTACGGTGATTAATCAAATGTCCTTTTCTTTGTTTCACCAGACATCCTTCAGAACCAATAACGTCATATATACCATTATTAATGTGTTCGGTAATATTCCGTTTAAAAATATAGTTTTGCAGCGCTACATAGAGACAAATGTTCTCAAGATGATGACTTCTATTTGGATAATATGTATCCAACATATTTGTTTTCACAATATCTGCACTTTCTGGCTCTTTTTCAGCTAAATATTCAATTTCTTGTATAGATTTAAGAACTCGGTTTCGTGTTGCAGCAAAACCTAGACTCACCCAAATGATTCTTCTTGATTTGGAGTAAAGACTTGCAGATGATAACTGATCCAAGCATTCATACGCTCCAATTTCTCGATGAGATAACATCTTCAAACTGTAAGTATATAACTTCTTACTTAGACTCTTCTTGTGGGAAGTCTCTTCCCACATTTCCTTCAATTCCGTATTTTCTGATTTTGTTATGTAGGATGTTACATATCAAGCAACAGCAATGGAATTGTCCGCAACATATTGAATATCCATATTAGCATTCCACATGGACAAAATGACAGGGTTATAGTCATTTATATACTTTGACTCTTCATTTCTTCTTCAGTTGTAGGTATTTTTTGGAGACTTTCTTGTGATACTGTGTCGCAAAGATGACATAAAACTGTTCGCTCTTCCTTTTGATATTACAGGTCGTGGAAATGCAAAACGAAATTTTGTGTAGAATTTGTCCTTAGATTTGTACTTTCGACAACATTGTTTCCCGCAACGATGGCTTTGGAATCGTAAGACTTGTTGTCTTAAGTCCTTATCTCGTGTACTTTTGGGTATATGATATGTAGCATATTCTTCAATAAAAGACAACACAGTATCATCTGAGTCTGTTCCAAATTTGGGAGCTTCTTTGATCCATATTAGCATGTGTATGTGAGGAGAACCTCTTGCTTGATTCTCCTTTCTCCAAAAGAAATCCAGCACCTCTCCAAGAGGAGTTTTTTTTTATTGGTGATAAAAGACATCATAGCTTCAAATCTATGATTGAAATACCTGCATACATTAACTGGATCCAAAGAGCACAATTCTTCAGGTGTCTTGTATTCAATATTTAGTATACTGGGATTTGCCTCTCGAAAAAATTGAAGTAAATCATCCCAAGCATATTCAGCACAGCTTAGAGTAAGGAACCATGTAGGAGTTCCTTAGCATATATTTCAGTTCTCCATGACGACAGTACCAGTACTCATTAGTACCACGCTGACACGCCATGAGATTAATTAGCTGAGATTCCAAAACATTATCTTTCTGCAGTACTTTATCCATAAATTCCTTTGCCGAATCATTTTGCAGATGTACACCTGTTTTCAATATATGGTTTACTGCATAAGAAAATCCAGACAAATCACTCTCAAACAAAAGATGAAACAAATACGGAATACATTGTCGAAATCTTGGATCTTCTGCATATAATCTTGACGTACGGTATTAAAATGCAGGAATCTGCACAGGTCGGTCATCGTATCATCCTCCATTTACTGTGGGAACCAATTGAGGGAAACAACGAGCTTCCAAGCTTTTTTCCAATACACTAATGGGACTTCCTTTTGCTTTTTTCAATTGGAAGAACTCTATAGTATTCCCCATCTCTTCTTTAGAATGCAGTGGATGAACACTGTAATGTTCGTAGATTTCTTCAGCTCTGGCCACATCCACTTTTTCAATTTGTCCAGATGGCAAGTCACTATCTACTTCTACAGTTATTTCTTCTTCTCTCACGTACACATTTCTGTAATATTGATTATTTTTCACCAGATACAACGTTGCCTTTTTCACTTTCCTAACATCCACTAATTCTTTCCAGATTTTCTTACTCCTAGTAGGAACGCCATTAACAAGAATAACTAAAGGTTCATCCTCTAATTCTTTAAATCTAGAGGCAAATATACAACTCTTCCCTTTAATCCTCTCTGTAAATCAGAAGGAGGCAATTTTCCTGTCTTAGGCTCCATATGAACCATAGCCTGAAATGGATGCACACATTGAATAAGAATAGACTCATAGGTTTTTAAATCCATCAGTTCAGAAGGAATATTTACCAACTCAAGATTATTATGCACAGCTCTAGCAGGCATTTTGTTCTCGTCTAATTTGTTCTAACAATATTTACAAATGCGCTGATCAGAACCCAAATTAAAACAATTCTCTACCAACAAATAATTTGAAAAATCCTTCCACTCATTATTATTTTCCTTTTCACTTTTTAAATACAGATCAACCGTCCTGGTCTGATTTTTATAATGAGTTCGTCGACAACACACACAACAATAATTTAGCCTTTCACCTGAAATCCCATTAAACTTTGTATTTCTTGCTTAAAATGTTCTGTACTACAATCTTGTACATTCTCGTGTATTGAGTTAGTGGGGCAAGATGGCGGCTGACAGTCTGAAGCGACCAGTCGCATTCTCCCCGACACCTTCTCTGATGGACTGAAGCCCATGCAGTGCAGCTGGTTCAGTGATGATAAGTGCCCTTAAGATTGGAAGAACCACAATCTGCGGCACAGTAGAGCACCGACCTGTGCCCTCAATATGGGAACTTTTGAAATTGCTATTCGCCCGAGCACAAACTGGCCTGGCAAGTTTTGTGGCATTGATGCTTAAGGGGCCGCCCGGGATGTCGCTCCGGTCCGCCAAGTTGTCCAAAGAGGCTAAGGAGCAGAAGGATATCGCTGCAAAGGGGAGAAACTATGGAAATCCGGTTGCGATCCCCAGCACTGCACAACGTGCAAACACCAAAGTGAGCAGTATTGTGGCAAGGAAAACTCTAACTCAACTAAAGAAGGGCACGGAGCAGAAGGACAGAAACAGCGAGGCCCCCGCCCCCGGTACTGTTACTGGGAAGCCTAGCGATCTCCCCTCTCAGAGGGTGCCAGAGGCTAAAGCGAGAAATAAGGACAATCTGAGGCAGCCTACCTTGGCAGAAGCCTTGGCTGGAAAATCCTCGGAGCCACCAGATTCTGCAGATCCTGTATGCACTGGCCTGCGAGAGAGAGACAGCCGCACTGGGATTGACGGCGTCCTCGCGGACGCAGAAGCGGCGGTCGCCAGGCAACAGTTAGAGTCGACAGAGCTGAAGGAGCAAGAACTAGAGCAAGAGAGCTCATCCCAGGTGCTGCCAGTGTGGGAGCATCGAGGCTGCTCACAAGTGATTGGGGGCACTGATATTACTCCTGACGAACATATGCGGAGTGGACTAAAACAAACAACGCTGGCTGAAGGGTATTTCACCCCAGTGATTCCACACCATGAAAGCGGTGAGTAGAGGGAATCAGACATTCGGGTGGTGGGAGTGAACCTGTTTTAGGCACTCAGTAAGATGTGCGAAGGAGTTACTGGCTCAACGTTTGCCACACAAAAGAACCTCAACCCTATCTATAAGAGCTCCGGTGACGGAGGGGCCCAGGCAAGAATGGGGGGAGGCTCACCAAAGGGTGATAAATTCTATTCTGTGATACAGATAGCGAAACAGACACTGGTAGCAGCTCCTTTCCCCAGAAGACCACGCAGAAAAAACGCAGATCCAGAAGGCAAATGAACTCCTCAGGAATCCCTAAGGACCACACTAAAACACTTACCTGGGACTATTCAGCGACATCCTTGGTTTATCAGGAGCATGTTAGCCCACCATCACAGCCAGAACAGCATCAATCATCACACCCGCCGCAAACCTCTCAAACCCCTCCACAGCCAGATTCGCAAGACTTACTCTTTAGCACACTGAAGCAAATGCAAAATGAGGCAAGAAATGGGAGTTGCAGGGCCAGGCAAGGGACAAAGAAAATCCAGAGCTCACTGGGGAAAATGAATAAGCTATACGAGGAGGTGGCAGAGAGAGTGACCCAAGTGAAAGAAAGGACTGGAAAGCTGGAGGACGACCTTAGCAGTCTTCAACCCTCTAAGCAGGAACAACAGAAGGCGGTGGTAGACATGCAGTGGAAACTTGAGGACTATGAAAACAGGCAGCAAAGGAACAGCATAAGACTGCTAGGGGTGGCGGAGGGACTTGAAGGGCAAGACACAAGACTATTTGTTGTGCCTTCCCAGAATTAACAACTTGGCAGTGGGAGAATGAGATCCAAAGGGCGCATCGGTTTCCAGCTGTAAAAAAGAAGGGGTACGGTATCAGTAAAGAGGACAGACCAAGGGCAATTTTGATTTACGTAAGCAACTACCTACTAAGGCAGGAAATTCTTGAGAAACCTAAACCAGAGGCCAAGCCCTCATTTAACAACAATACTTTTTTTGCCAGGCAAGACTTCTGCCACGTTACTGTGGAAAGAAGGTGGAGGCTGAGACAGCTTATAGCCCCCATTCAGGAAATGGGTTTAGAGGCATACCTCCTCTACCCTGCTAAGCTAAAAGTGGTAACTAGAGGGCAGGTGAAAATGTTCTTCTCCAAACTAAAAGCGAAGGAATATATGAAGGAATTATGTAGCTACAAGGAGGGAGGACGTTAAGGGGGTCATAGCACAGGTGAAATGGGATGAGGGCCTTACTGTGAGAGACACCCAGCAAGGAAATAGGTAAATCAATGAGGGTATGGAGCCATGGGCTAAGGGCAAACATAGAGGCTATTGGAATAAGTGAGAGGGAGGAGGATGCGACAGCTGCATTCCAAAGCGGACACACAAAGGTCATGATTGACCTTTTTGCAACCTTTGATGTATTGTAATGTCTTGTCGAATTGCTTCAATCTATGTTTGCGGGTTGAAAGATGTTCAGAAAAGGCTTCGGGTGTCTGCTTTATTGAAAAAAATGAAACTGGATTTTGTTTGCATACAAGAAACACATATTGAGGGAGGGAAGGGATTTCTGCTGGAACAACTAGGGTTTTCATTCTTAGCTCACACAAAGCAGGGATCTAAAACAAGAGGGGTGGCTATATTGCATAAAGGGAGGGACTACTCAGTGACTAAGAAGGTTGAGGATCAATGGGGTAGGTGGGTTATAGTGGAATTAGTATGTAGGGGTAGAAGTTCACCCTGGTTTCGGTATATGGCTCCACAGAGGTTGACCCTGATATATTTGAATATCTAGACACGGAATTAGCCTGCTGGCCTGAACCAATCATATGCTTTGGCGATTCTAACATTTATAGTCCCTCAGGTTCCGAGCTGTAAACAGGGCGGGGGTATACTGGTCGGAAGAAGAGATCATTTCGCGCATTAGCAGCCATGGCGCAACACAACGCACTGACAGATCTCTGGGCAAAGCTGCATCCATAGCTGGATGGTAGTACATTTTTTTCAGCTTCTCACAAAATTCTTGTAAGATTAGATTATTTTTTAATTCCTAACTCTTTACTACCCAGATCCCAAATTGAGAAACTCCCCCGAATAATTTCGGACCATAACCCCTTGATTTTATCTATCAAGTTAGCAGGGACAGCTGTTAAGCAAAATACCTGGACCTTCGAGAGAGCCCTTCTGAAAAACAGCGGATATATTAATTATATGAATAATTGGATAAGGGAGTTCTGGGCAATCAACAGAGGGAGTTCAGCCTCAGGCATTGCCCGGGACGCATTTAAGGCAGGAGCCCAAGGGGAGACATTAAGCTATTAAATCCATAAGCAGAAATCTGAGAGGATAAGTGTGGAGGAAATAGTTCGAACATTAGCTAAGGTAGAGGAAGAATTGATTCTGTTAATTCAGCAGGGTATGTCCTTGGAACAGCAACTACTAAAAATTATTTCATTAAAAGCTGAAGCAATAGAAGGCATTGCTAGTAAGACTGCAGCCAACTATTTAGCTAAGAAAGAACAAACTTTTGAGTTAAGTGAGAAAGTTGGGACATATTTTGGTAATTCGCACCCGACAGCAAGCAGCAGCAGTAGACAGTTAGGGTGTAAGGGAGGTTTCCAGGCAATTTTATACAGATCTCGATGGTATAGAGGAGGGTGGCGGAATTACATACATAAAGGATTATCTTAACCATAGTTAAGCTCCGGATTTGACAGAGGAGGAGAAGGTAATTTTAGAATCTCCAATCAATCTAGAGGAGGTGGCCTCTGCATAAGTGGACCACACTTCAGCTAAAGCAGCAGGCCCAGACCAGATTCCCGTAGAATTTTATAAGGTATTCCAGAAAGTCCTTATCATGGAGTTGTTAAATATGGTAATACAGGCCCAGCAGGGGCATTCAATTCCAAGCTCATGAGGGGGAGCTGAAGTTATAGTTATTTAAAAAAAGGCAAGGCTTCTAAAGCTCCGGGTTCATACAGGCCTATTACCTTAATGAATTCTGATGCCAAGATTTACTCCAAAATGTTAGCTAAAAGATTTGCTAGAGTGATCGAGGGCATGGTCAGTTCCACACAGCATGGGTTCATTCCAGGAAAGGGCACCACTCAGCATATTAGGCAGGTAATTACTGTGTTCGATGCCACTGGAGTCCCAGAGGCCCCTATCGCAGCTTTATTTTTAGACGCAGAAGAGGCGTTTGACAGCGTCCTTGGGACTACCTCTGGGAGGTAATGAGATGGTATGGCTTAGGCGAAGGCTCTATTCGAGCTGTTCAAGCACTATATAGGGAGCCGACAGCCCGGATTAGGATTAATAGAGGACTTACCGCGTCGGTGCAGATCAACAGGGGGACAAGGCAGGGCTGACCTTCGTCTCCCTTATTGTTCGCGCTATATATGGATCCCTTACTGCGTAGATCAGAAGGCAACCTAAACATCCCCGCAGTAAGCATAAACGGCATGCAATTTAAAATGCTAGCCTATGCAGACGATGTGGCAATTGTTACTCCCAATCCCGCCCTTGCCATCGGCGAAGTAGAACTGTAAGCATATCGATTTGGTGAGATCTCAGGATATAGGCTCAATAGGACCCAGATAGTTAAAAACTCTTATGCCTTGTGTAATGATTCCCGTGTAGTTAACGATGCAGTTTATCTGGGGGTTGAGATCTCGGCAGTCCTAGATATGGTAGTAGAACGGAATATGGCACCCCTAATGTCCAAAGTAAGTTTGGACCTAGTGAGAATGAATAATCTCCACTTATCTCTGGTAGGTCGTACACATATAATTAAAATGCTAATTTTACCTAAGTTTTTATATTTCTTTAGGGCAATACCTTTATTTTTTTAGGCTAAATGGTTTAACAAATGAGAGTTAATTTCGAATAAATTCACCTGGCGCATGGGAAAACCAGGAGGGCATATAGGTTTATCACTCTCCCTAGGGCTAGAGGAGGTTAGGTGGCCCCTGACTTTAGACTATTACTGGCAGCAGCGCTGCAATATATGCAGGGCTTGGTTGGAGGCGGCGGGGTAGATCCTAAAATTACATCCACTTCTACTGAAGTTTATGCAACCATTCTTGGTACTGATACGGATAATTCTTTTCTTAGCTGCACCGACTACTCCTACTTTAAAAGGACAAGATTTAAGACAGTTTGGGCCGCCCATAAAATCTGGTCTGCCTTCTTGAAGAAATTCGGCCTGGGGAGGTTCAATAGCTACACGCGACTGTATAAAAATAGAACTCTACCTCCAATGATATTCTCAGATTAAATTTTGGCAGATTGGGCAGAAAAGGGGCTTGTGAAGATAGGGGATCTGCTGGGACCGGATGGGATTTTCCTTCAATTTTCAAATGTAGAGGCTACATTTCACATAAATAGGAGGAGCTTTTTTAAATACCTACAGGTACAGAGTTTTCTAAGTAATAGGCAGGGAGGGGCTGAAGGATTTGCTAAAAACAACATCTTTGATTCCATAGAAAGTGGTGGGGAATGTACAGTCCGTAGTTTTTATGCAGCCCTTGCAGCTGTCAAACCAGATGACCTGGGAAAGCATGGAGTCAAGTGGGCTAATAAACTTGACATTGAGGTGGGCTGATTTCAAGATTCTTTAGAGCTAGGGTGCTCAGTATTATGCTCTGCCTCTTTACAAGCTCAGCACTACAAGACATTATACTCTCCTTTTTTTTACTCCGGCAAGAATAGCCCAGTGGAGAGGAACCTCTGGGACCACTTGTTCACGATGTAATGCACCAGAGGCAGATATCTTACATATATTTGCCACCTGCCCACAACTCTACACACTTATTAAAGACATTGAAGGTTTTTTTATCCGCTCGCTTGGGGTCAATACCACCCTTACCCCACCTTTGATAGTACTCGGCGTTAGTTCAGATTCGGATAGTATGTATGGGGAATTTTTGTTTGTTACCATGGCAGTTTTGAGACTCTTGGGAGCTAGGACTTGGTTGACTGGCTAGCCTCCCGGCTGTCTATAATTTCGAAAAAAGCATATATCCTAGAAGGGGTAGGAGGGCAAGGGTATTAGGGAAGAAAATCTGGGAACCAATACGGATATGGAAGGGGGCTGATTATATGTATTAGTATATTTTTCATGTTCGGACGTGATTTGTGTAATATATAAGTACCCGCAATAAGTAGATTTTTGTGTTTTTTGCTGTGCTTTTGTTATAATTTGCATTTATCGTTATATATCAAGGTTTAGTTTAATTTTGTGCTGTTATTTTTCGCTTCTTGTACTGTGCTGTGCGTATGTGTGAAAAATCAAAAAAATATATTATAAAAAAGAAAAAAACAATGTTGTTCAATATCTTCTACATTTCCTTCTATTAATATCTCAAAATCTGCTCTGTCTTCCTCAGGACCAAAATAACTAACCTGAATTTCATCACAAACCTTCTTTACACTTGATACAGACCCATGCAAAAGAGCACTGTTCAACTTCTTTAACATTAGAGCTGGACTTTTTGCATAATACAATCTTCTAACTAATTTCCTCATTCCAGAATGATGTACTGCTAACATCCCAAAATGGTGAAAAACACTTCGACATACTTTTTTAAAAAGACAAGCCAGAGAATTACCTTGCAAACCAGTTTTTCTCTCACTCTACAAGGGTCTAGTCCTTGCAACATCTTAATCTTTTGTTTAACAATTTTCTTAGTATAGTTATGTGAGAAATTGCGTAAAAAATCAATAGATTCTTGCCGTACACTGAAAATACTACTACAATTCCAAGTGTACACTGGAGCTTTAGGACGTCTCCCTAAAACTTCATCAGCTAACACTTCTTCTGCATTTCTAGGAACAATTTTCTCTATCTCAATAGGACAATCATGTCTAACCTCATAAGCACGAGCACTGATGTCAACTGCATGAAACAAATCATTACTCTGAAAATCACTTTCTTCATTAAAAAAAGGCTCAGAACTTGAACTGTTTCCATTCATCCAAACAAATTCACAAAAATTACTTCTGTTAATTACTCTTCTCCACTTACTTGTGGCCTTCATTAAATGGATTGGCTTATCAAATGATCGAATTCTATTGATTACTAAAATGAACAATTTTATTTTCAATTCCAAAGCTTTCTCAACTACATTTTATATACCTTTCTTCTTATAAAATGCAGTTTTTTTACACCCCTTATTTTCTTTAAGTAAATTTGAAACAACTCTATTATATAAAAAAATCCTAATTTCCTTAAATTGATTTTTCCTCCTTTTACTATACACTATTTTTTCTGTAGTTAACTTTCCTTGATTCTTCTCTTTATTCTTCTTTTTTCTTTTTCGTTGCAGACACACTAATACCATTATTCTCTTTGTCCACATTACTCTTAGTCTTTAATATTTTCCTCAGAAAAGTATTCATACTCTTACCAGGACTTTTTCTTAACACATGGTACTTCATGTAAATCTTGTGGATGACTTCTCTTCAAATAAACACCTTTCTTTTGTTAAGTTTCAAAAGTTGGATACAAACAGATAAAAGGGCGCTCTTGTGGGACATGTGGATGTTGGATACACATCTTTCTTCTAGAGGCACCAAATTTTGTTATAATCTATGAGATATACCCTGATAATATTTTGGAGAGCGCCCTTTTATCTGTTTGTATCAACTTTTGAAACTTGACTTTGTACAGTTAGGAGCAGCCTCAATGAGGGGAATAGTGTCTATTCGTACAATGAATAGGGACAATGAAGCAAGAATCTATTTAGTAACCTACAATTAGGTGGAACTGTTGGCTCTGCCACTAACATCAAAAAGCCTACTAAGGATGTGGATCTTCGGGAAAAGTTCAGGAAGCTAGAGAACCTTAAGAAACAGGAACTCAATAAATGGTGGGATGATGTGACTTTAAAGCAATATTTGACCCTCAATAAAATTCCGAGAGGTCTTAGATCACAGATAATGCCGACCTACAAGGATCTGGAACCAGATCTATTGGACAAGTGGGAGAATGAACTGACTTCCTCTTCCAGGAACTTAATGAATATACTGATTGAACATGCTGAAAGAAAGATTAAAAAACTCCTGAAAGAGATACAGAAAGTTGAGGATGAAATCTAGGACCTCAATTTACCTGAGGCAACTGTTAAAAACTATACTATACTAGATAATTACCTCAATGATCTGCAGGCGGATATAAAACGTAGGAAGGCAAGGAAGTTAAAACGGGATGAGAACGACTATAAGTCAGGACATATCTTTACGTTTGCTAAACGGTTTGACTATTTGGTAAAACAAACCCGGGGCTCCAAACTAAGAGTTACAACCACCCCTATTTTAAGTGCTAGTGATACTGGGGCATCATCTATTGTTAGTAGTGAGAATGAGGATGGTGATGGTATGCCGGTAGCAGGGGTCACTGAGAATACTTTTTTAGAAGAAGTCAAGAGGCTCAGAATAGGGAATCGGGACTCTGTAACCAGAGGCCGTGGTGGAGGTATCATAAGACAAGGAGAGGAACTAGGGGTAAGAGGACAACAAGGAGCAAGACGAGGGATGAGAACGAGATCATGGAAAGACTAGATGATTTTGATCAAATGGTGAACTGTGAGATTGAAATTATTAATCTATCCAGTTTGGAATTTACAACTGATATGGTGAAACTGCTCAAGAAGGGTTGGAATTTTGTCCTAATGTAGTACCCGATGGGAACATGACTAAAATTAATGTGTATAAATTTGTGAGACTTCTGAAAATTAGGAAGTTTTTTGTGCATGGACCTGACAGAGATAAAAGTTTGATTAAAACCCAATACATTAGTGACTTGACTATTGAGGAGGCGAATGCAACTAAATTACTTTTATCTTTGACTGAGAATGAAGAGGACCCTATTACAGTAGCCAAACTCTTAGATGACTTGGAGGTGAACAGGTACCTCAGTGAGAGTAGTGGCTTGAAACTGAAATCAAAATGGACACCACAATTGGGAACAGACAATACTATAGATGCCTTCCATAAATCTGTTGAATTAGATATACAAAAACTTATAGATAAGCAGTCCGATGTTGGTCGTTTGAAAAGATCTGATAACCTAACACAAGGGGAAAGAGTAGCATTGAGGGCTCTGAAAACGAACAACAATATTACCATCCGGGTGGCAGACAAGGGTGGTAATATTGTTGTGATGGACACGTTGAAGTACAATGCTGAGATTATGTCACAACTTAATGACCAGAGGTACTATGAACCTTTAGGGGCTAATCCACTTGGACCCCTGAAGAAGAGTATAAATATGAAACTGAAGAAATGGTATGATCTTACACTTTATGATGTTGATGAATATAACTATTTGACGATCGCAACCCCAAGAGCCCCATGCTTGTATACCTTACCCAAGGTACATAAAAATTGGGATAATCCACCGGGATGACCTATCATTTCAGGAATTGGTGGTCCAACTGAAAGACTCTCAGAATATATAGATATATTTTTGAGACCACTAGTGCAGAGCTTACCCTCACATATTTGCCACTAGCTCACTTATCTCATGGAACGTGGCGGGCCTAGCTAGCAAGGCCCTCAATAAAGCCTGGCTGAACCTTATCCATAGGTATGATATCCTGTGTTTCCAAGAGACTTGGTGCTGTAAGGAAGTGCACTTATTGGGGTACCAAACTTTCTATTCTCCTGCCATACCATCAGCCCAGGGTCACAATAAGGGGGGACTCTGTGTCTATGTATCAACAGCAACAAAGGTTAAGATCCATAAATTTATCTCTAATACCCACTTTCAAATTTTACTTCTCAGGTGGGGCACATTAGAGAATATAGTATTGCTGAACTTTTATAATAATATGACTGACACTGAACTGGAGACCACCATGTCAAATATATCTCGCCTGTTGTCACACATTGTGGATAACCTTGAGGGGGCTACAATAATGTGGGTTGGGGATTTCAATTGTACCATCTGTCCACAGTCCGAATCCCCCTTGTGTGGTATTTCGGACCCTGGCGAGGAATATCCAACTCATTTCGTGCATACAAAGAGAGGGATGTTGTTAAACACTTTTGTCCTTAAATTTAATCTCTGTTTTGCCAACTTGCACTGTCCCTCACCTGTGCAGTTTGAGCCAACGTTCTTTGGTAGAGATTGCAATTCAACCATTGACTTTATATTAATTTCCACTGCCAATTCTGGAATTTTAACTTCGTGTGTGGTTGGTAAGGATGTATTTAGCGACCATTACCCCCTTTCTGTCAGTGTTAAAACAAAGGAACGTAATTTTAAGAACCCAACCCCTTGTAGGTACCCCTATGGTGTTGATCTAGCCAAAATTAACGGCTACACTGTGAAATGGGAGAGGATTGTTCCCGCTGCCTTTTTGAAAAAACTACTTTTAGACTCCGTAAACGATGTTAACCTCTGCTTAGAGGAACAAGCGGACTCTTCTTCTGTTATGACTGCCTTTGGTAACATCCAACAGCGAATAAAAAACTTGCTGACCAGGGCAGCGAACACTAACTATGTACAAAGAGAAGGGTGGTTTGATGGGAATTGCACAAAAGCATTAAAATCTCTTAAAAAAGCTTTAGCCCTAAAACCTAGAGACCCCGATACAATTCGCAGTGCTAGGAAAACATATAAAAGTACATTAAAAGAAAGAACCCTGGCCTTAAAAAAGCAAGCGTGGGATTCACTAAAAGAAGCCTCTGCCCAGAAAAACCCCACCAAGTTCTGGAGGTTTGTTAAATCCTCGTACCAGCCAACTAACAATGGTAATAAAATTGATCTGGCAATAACAGGTGACATATGGTTGACACACTTTAAAAAGCTGTATACGGACATACAGCCAGCTGCAACTACCACTTTAATAGGACATGTTCCAACTGTCCCACAAATTATAGACAGTAGGAGAAAGACCGATCCCCACGTTTCTGCATTCCCTATTGATATCACATTCACGGTGGGGGAGATGTGTGATGCAATTAGGGATAGTGCATCAGGCAAAGCTCCTGGGCCAGATTGTACCCCTGTGGATGTGTACAAGGCTGAACCAGATTTTTGGGCCCCCTTGCTCACAAATGTGTTGAACAAGGGCAACCAACAGGGGTTCATAGATAGCTGGTCGGACGCAATAGTGGTCCCAATCTTTAAAAAGGGCAGGCGTGATGATCCAACCTGCTATAGGCCAATATCTTTATTAGATGGCCTTATGAAACTAGCAGGGAGGATTATCTTAAAGAGACTCCAAGAATGGGAGGAGGAACACAATGTAGTTTCGCACCTCCAATATGGTTTCAGGAAGGGTATAGGGACTGCTGAGCAGTGTCTAAACTTGGCCCTTCTTTGTGCCAAATACACGCAGGCTAGAGGTGGATCACTTTTTATTACTTTTGTCGATTTGAGTTCGGCTTTTGACTGTGTGGACCACCTTTTGTTATGGTCAATATTGGCCGAAATGGGCATCGATGCATGCATAATCACCTTTATTAGAGAATTATACCATAACTGCGGGGCAAGAGTGAGATTTGGTAAGCAAGGCGAATGCACCGACAAATTCGCCTTGTCAAGAGGAGTCAGGCAAGGGTGTATCTTAGCCCCTAGGCTATTTACTTATTATATCAACTCAGTGGGCCACTACCTTTCTCTCTTTCAAAATGACTACCCTACTGTGAAAGGCCTACCGGTTCCGATCCTCCTGTACGCAGACGATGCGGCCATAATGTCCCGAACACAAGTGGGACTGCAGAGGGCAGTGTCTAAATTTGCAGGTTTTATGCAGGATAGAGGGTTAAAAGTAAATATCCAGAAGACTTTTACCATGCCATGTAGTAACAAGCTCACTAAGATCCCTTGCAAAGTACTCCTGAACAATCAGAATATAGCCACCGTAGACAAGTTCTGTTACCTTGGCATAATGTTTGAAAGGAAATGTCGCTGGAAACAGGCGATCGAAGCCAGAAAGCTGGCCTTCATCTATACTATAGGTGCCCTACGCGCCTTTTCTAACAGAGTGGGTGGTAAACCAGCTAAAGAACTGGTTCAAATATACCAGGCGAAGTGTGTGTCCACGGCCACCTACGGGGCGGGTCTTTGGGGCATTGAGAAGGACCAATCCTTGCAGAGTTGTGAGAATCAGTTCATCAACTACCTTCTGTGTGTCCCAAAGACTACATCCTCATTCATGACACATATAGAGGCGGGAGTTAAACATCTGGGGGACATAATTAAGATAGCCCCAATTCTCTTATGGCACAAGGTATGGACTACCAGAGAGGCCAGCTTTAACAGGGATCTTCTGGAGGACTGTCTGGCCCTAGATGGGGTCGCAAACTTCCGGTGGTTGTCATACGTAAGATCTGTACTCAATGACCTAGGCCTTCTGGATTACTATGTAAACCCCAGGAGCATGGAGGGTGTAACTAGAGCAGTTCTTAAGAAAACACTGACCACCCATCTGGAAATCTTGAGATGGAACACCGAAAAAAGTAAGCAAACCATCCTAAATTTCCAAGAAATCACCCCTATTGAAGGCATGCAAAAGTATTTAAAAGTGGACCCCAGCCCTTATTATAGAATGATTTTGACTCGTTTACGTCTCGGTACTTTCTTTCGTATTGTTTCTGTGCCGGAGATGAATAACTGGTCTACATCGACTTTGATATGTCCGTGTGATAGCATCGCACTCCAATCTAACCTGCATTTAATGCTCTTTTGTCCCTTTTATTCCGTCCCCAGAAAGTTTTATTTGAAACCTCTGTTAAAACGATGGGGAGTAAGAAATTGTAAGCCTGCATTCGTACGATTGTTAAAACTGGAAGACGAGCATGTGATTTTTGTGGTATCTCGGTTTTTAAGATCGGTCATGTTGCTGCGGAAAATCATGCTGTGAAACATTTCTGCCTGGGTCTTTTCATGTATTTTGTGCTGGTTATTACTATTTGTAATTCTAACTGTATGATATTGGATGTTTTTTAAGATTTGCTCATGACCGTAGCTCTTCTTAAATGCTAAATTTAACATGCAAGCTTTTATTAAGTGTGATGTTTTTATATGCATTTGTTGTGCTTTTATGATTTTATGCAAATCGAATAAAGCTTATTTCTACTTCTACTTCTACCCTCACATATTCAAGACACAAAACATGTACTTAATATTATGACAGAGGTCAGATGGGAGGATGACTTAGTTGCACTTGATGTGGTTTCTCTTTACTCAAATATAGAACACCACTTAGGAATAGCGGCAATTGAAGCCTTTCTTAACAGAAGACCCTTTGAATAGTATGAACACACCAAAATGTTATTGGAAATTACTGAGTTAGTACTCAAAAACAATGTATTTGTTTTTAATCACAAGTGGTACAGAAAATTCTCAGGACCGCGATGGGTTCCAGGTTCGCTCCGTCTTTTGCCAACCTATTTATGGGCTGGTTTGAGGCGGAGTGGATCTGGGGCCATCGCGGACATAAATGGGTCGAATATATTCAATATTGGGGTCATTTTATAGACGACTGATTTGGACTGGGACCCTGGAGGGTTTGAAAGAGTTCTTTGAGTATCGTAATGACAGTGATGTGAACTTGCGGTTCCCCACACAATATGATAAGAGGAGACTCACCTTTTTGGATATAGAATTATTCATTCAGGATTTGAGGCTTTGTTCGAGAATGTATCATAAAGAAACAAGTTGCAATTTGATTCTACATGCAACAAGTTGTCACCCTAAATGTCAGATAAGATCGATACCTTACGGTGGGATGGTCAGGGCAAGGAGGAACTGTTCTGAGGATGAGGATTTTCATAATAACATCTATGATATGACAAGGAGATTTCATACAAGGGGTTATGAGTCAATAGTGATTGATAAGGCCAGGAGGAGAGCATGTATGCTTACACGATCACAGACTTTGGTACCTAAGCGACTAGAAAAGGATGATAGAAAGGAACATAAAGTGCGTCTGATGACCCATTTTAATACAGTATCACACAAGTTATATTCTATCATTAATAAACATTGGCATCTCCTGAAAGCAGACAGAGACCCTAAGCCATATATAAGTGAGAGGCCACTTATAACTTATAAGAAGGGTAAGACATTGGCAAATGACTTGAGTCCTAGTTACCCTACTAAATCAAGTATCTGGCTTAAGAGTATAACAAAGGGATTCCACAAATGTGGACGATGTAACTCATGTAGATGGGCTAAGAAGAAAGTGACAAGTTTCAGTTATAATAACTCATTGGTTTACCAGATTGATACTTTTATAAATTGTGACACCACCTTCGTAGTTTACATAATATCCTGCACATGTGGACAGATACATGTAGGTAGTACGATTAGAAGGTTGAGAGATAGAATGTCAGAGCATTTTCGAGCATGGAAAACTGGAGACACGAGGTATCGAATTGCAGCGCGTTTTATCCAAAATATTGAGACGAAACATGAACATCAATTCAGCTACCATGGAATAGAATGTGTGACACAGGACCCTCGAGGGGGAAATAGACTTTTGAAACTCAGACGTAGGGAGGTAGTCTGGATTATGAAATTGAAAGCGGTTGAGAAAGGACTTAATATTGATAATGAATATCAATTCTTCCTAGGACAAGACTAAGGAGACAAACGTGTAAAACTGTATAAATATATACACGAGGTGGTAAGAGAACATTATAGTGTTACCATGTTAGATTAATATATAGGTAACATAATGTGTCCAGTACTGCGAATGAGCTATAATGGCTAGATTTAAAACTTGATTATATTCAAGGATGGATATCAAGTTTGAGTCTATATGCTTGAATCAATGATCTTGCTGTTCCCTATATTTGAGGTTGATCAGCCTATCACGGAAACAGGTGAAATTTACCGATTGGATTGTTAGAATGCGGAACAAACTACTTAATCTAAAAATGATAGTATTGTACATATTACAGTGCATGTATATACTACTTATATTCTATCAGTGCTTTAGATATAGCATAATAAGATGTTGCATAAAATGACATTACTATGACTCATAACAGCTAACAAGATATGGATTTTCAATGAGCGTATATTTACTATATTATATTATTCCATTTTACTGTGAATGCTGTAAGGTATTTCCAGGCAAATATTATGCTGATAAGTCACGAGTAACGATATGTTAATCAGACGGAGATGTAATGAGAATGTATCTACTATATTGTATAATCATATTTTGCAACGTATGCTTGATAGTATACACAGATTTGTATGGTATCGATAAAATATGAATAATGATATGTAACAATGACCTATGGCTGTCCAACATGCAGTAACACTTCTTCATTTGCTCACTCTTTATCCATTCACTCTTATCTAATATCACAAAATTCTTTATATTTTATTGTTATCACACCTTTTGACAACTGAGTTCTTTACATTTTGACTAATACTAATTAAGTAATAGATTTGCTGGAAGAGCTCTTTATTATCTCTGAAACTCGGGTGTGAGTTACATAGAATAACATGACAAGGTGTAGAGTTATAGAACACTCCATAATGGTGTCCATGATAACCATGTTGTGGCCGTAATTATGAATAGTGAGCGAACGATATAGATATACTGTATCTAGAATTTAACATCACCACTGTAATAATTATAGGATAGGTGACAGATCATTTCAGGTAATTTGGAATGAGTTCAGATCATAATGGGTACAATAGATTTAATATATGAAGTTAAGACCCATTACAAGATGGTGCATACTGTAACTGAGGTTAAAAGGCCAATCCAAGATGGCACTCACGCGGAACGCCGGACTGAGTGGTGAGGATAGTCGCCACCCTGAAGATCGAGTAACTTGCGTACTTAGAATTTTGACGCTGAGGGTGAGTCGTAAATATGATGCTTAGCTCGACATAGGAAGTCATTCTGAGGCTTAACTTGAATAATGGTTTCTGATACTCATTTATATATATATATTTTACTGATGCTGGGAGACTACGAGTAAATACTTGAAGCCAGGTTAATATTGATGATACCGAGAAAGTAGAATGCTTTACAAGACTGGGGACGTATTAAATTGAGACGTCACAAGCCGAGGGTGAGTGCTTTATAATGTGACACTATAGAGGAATTTGATATACTAAGAGAGGTGATAGTGATCCGGATTATTTCATATATTTCAGCAGTGTGACCACGAACAGATATCATTAAACAAGCGTATTTGGGATCATAATTTGAGTACTGAAGATGGAATGGAATGGAATGGAATAGGTTTTTATATAGCGCGATAGTTACCCGCAGGCGTCCCAGCGCTCAAGCCGAAGTACAGGAGGGTCAGGCAGGTCGAGGTTATCTGTTAAAGAGGAAGGTCTTTAATTTTTTCCGGAAGGGCAATATGTTAAGTTCCGACCGGATGGAAAGAGGTAGGGAGTTCCAAAGCCTTGCTGCATTTGTTGAGAACATTCTTCCTCCACTTCTTTCTCTTTTAAACCTGGGAGTGGTGACTTGAAAGGCGAGAGTCGACCTTAGCTGTCTGTTGGGGTGGTAGGGGGTAATCAGAGTATGATTGAGGATTGCTCCCTTTCTCCAGTAAGCACGGTGGGCGATACACATGCTTTTGAAGCTGACTCTGTCTTTTACAGGTAGCCAGTGCAGGGCTCTGAGTTCGGTTTTCACTGATTGCCGACGGGATATGCGCAGAAGAGTTCGAGCAGCGCAGTTTTGAATAACCTGCAGTTTTTTCAGGGTGGATTCGGGGCTCCTAAATATAGGGCGTTTCCAAAGTCCAGCCGGGAGAGGATTAGACCCTGGACCATGATTTGTCTGGCCTTGAAAGGAAGGAGTGGTAGGATCTTTCGTATGAGTCTAATTATGCTTCTGCAGGTGGCTGCTAATTTGGTTGCCTGGTGGCCGAAGGTTAGTGCGTTATCCAGCCAAATGCCCAGGCTCTTGATGGTATCTCTGGCTACGGGAGCAGGGCCTAGTGCTGGCGGCCACAGTGAGTCAATAGATTTTTGAGGGGAGCTGCCCAGCACCATTAGCTCAGTTTTATCGCCGTTGAGCTTTAGGTAAGACTGGCTCATCCAGGAACAGACTGCTTCCATACAGCCTCTGAGATCACTGGAGTAGGAGGAGGGATGGGTAAGGGAAACTATCAATTGTGTGTCGTCGGCGTAAGACACGACTTGAACACCACAAGGGCGAATTATTTCTGCAAGGGGAAGCATGTAAATATTAAACAGTGTGGGGCTCAGGGACGAGCCCTGAGGAACCCAACAACTGAGCGGTTTACTGGGCGATGTGATCCTGCCCTCAGAGACTCGGAAGGAGCGGTCAGAAAGAAAGGAGTGTAGTCAGGCTGCTGCAGTGGAGGTTATTCCTAGTTCTGACATTCTGTGACATAAGATGTCATGATTCACAGTGTCAAAGGTGGCACTGAGGTCCAGTAAAATAATGGCCGCAGTGCCACCCTCATCCACAATCCTTCTAGCTCCCTCTGTCACTGCTAGTAATGCAGTTTCAGTTCCATGCATAGGACGGAACCCAGTCTGTGAGATATCCAGGGAGTTGTTTGTTTCCAGGAATTCGGTGATGCATTTATTTACATGTTTTTCTGCAATTTTTGTAATCCATGGTACCAGGGAGATCGGACGGTACTTTCCTGGATTCATCTGATCTAAGTTAGGTTTCTTCAGGAGGGCTTTGACTGTGGCCTGTTTCCACTTCGGGGGGACAAGTCCTGTTGAGAGAGAGTTGTTAATCAGATTCTGGATAGTAGGGAGGATGGTGGGCGTGATTGTTTTTAGGAAGCGAGCTGGGGCCGGGTCACTGGGGGATCCAGACTTTACCTGCAGCATTATAGTTTCTAAGCTGGTATGCTCCAGAGGTGTAAAGGATTCCAGGTAGGTAGGAGGGGTGGGTCTGGGATGTTGTTGTTCTGGAAGTGGATGAGGAATGGGGGGAAAGGAGGAGTATATCGTTGCTATTTTATTGTAAAAATAGTCAGCCTGCTCATTGCAACGGGTTTGTGCGGTCAAAGGGTCTGGTAGTTTGTCCGGGAGTTTGAGCAAGCTTTTGGCGATCTGATAGATCACCATGCTGCTTCGTTGATCTTATTTTCAAAGAAGGTGGCTTGAGCCTTTTTTATCATGAGTTTATAGGTTTTTATAGACGCTCGATATTCAGTCCAAACTCTCGGACCCGCCATCATGGGTGAGGAACCCAATCACCTCTGGCAGGCCCCTCCCACCCCGAGGCACCAGACCCTACAAAAACACAGCAGACTCCCCACTCCCCACTGATTGCAAGTGAGTGTGTGCTGTGTGTTGTGGTCCTGAGGTGGAAGCCGGGACACTGCTTGAAACTTGAACTAAGCTTGACCTAGAAAAGCCTTTCTTGTTTTAAATCACGCACTTAGGAAATTGATTTTAAAATTTGCACTTTGCTAAAAAAATACGATTTTCTGTATTTTTAAACTTACTTGTAAGGTCGCCGCTAAGTTAGAGTGGACCCTGCTCCCCAGACCACTCAACAGAGCCTTGGGCTCTCCTAACCCATCCAAACTCTTGGACCCGCCATCTTGGGTGAGGAACCCAATCACCTCTGGCAGGCCCCTCCCACCCCGAGGCACCAGACCCTACAAAAACACAGCAGACTCTCCACTCCCCACTGATTGCAAGTGAGTGTGTGGTGTGTGTTGTGGTCCTGAGGTGGAAGCCGGGACACTGCTTGAAACTTGAACTAAGCTTGACCTAGAAAAGCCTTTCTTGTTTTAAATCACGCACTTAGGAAATTGATTTTAAAATTTGCACTTTGCTAAAAAAATACGATTTTCTGTATTTTTAAACTTACTTGTAAGGTCGCCGCTAAGTTAGAGTGGAACCTGCTCCCCAGACCACTCAACAGAGCCTTGGGCTCTCCTAACCCATCCAAACTCTTGGACCGCCTTCTTGGGTGAGGAACCCAATCACCTCTGGCAGGCCCCTCCCACCCCGAGGCACCAGACCCTACAAAAACACAGCAGACTCTCCACTCCTCACTGATTGCAAGTGAGTGTGTGGTGTGTGTTGTGGTCCTGAGGTGGAAGCCGGGACACTGCTTGAAACTTGAACTAAGCTTGACCTAGAAAAGCCTTTCTTGTTTTAAATCGCGCACTTAGGAAATTGATTTTAAAATTTGCACTTTGCTAAAAAAATACGATTTTCGGTATTTTTAAACTTACTTGTAAGGTCGCCGCTGAGTTAGAGCGGACCCTGCTCCCCAGACCACTCAACAGAGCCTTGGACTCTCCTGACCCATCCAACCTCTCGGACCCGCCATCTTGGGTGAGGAACCCAACCACCTCTGGCAGGCCTCTCCCACCCCGAGGCACCAGACACTATAATATGATTATAGATGAGGATATAATATTTAGGAACGGATGTGTCAATAAGAGGTAATTTGACTAGAAAATGAGAATTGAGCTTATTTAACGTTTAATTTAGGGATGGATTATATATTGAGAGGTGGTGAATACTGTTGTTTGAAATCCCGGACTATATTAATGGGATAGATACATAATATATATATCATATGTATCTTTTAAATTTATTTAGATTTACTCAGAGGAATATACCACTCCTGAGAAGAATTCAAATATTTAGGTGAATTTTGAAGCTTAATGTTTGGAAACTCAGATAATGTAATACTACCCTGGGTTTAAGTTTATATACACTGAACTCGGGTGAATAAATATATATTTTTACTGGGAGTGGTACAACTAGCTTTCTATCTTCTTTCTTTAAAGCCTACACACTTTGTGGAGCTTCTGAATCTTGCTATGTGTGTTTTCATTCCACACACTACTGCTTAATTAGTTATGTGTTGAACATGTCAAATCTCATGGGTACTGTTTATTTGGTTTCAACCCTGAGGAAGTCAATGTGTTGTATACCGCACGACGAAACACGTGTTGGCTGATGTACCATACTGATGATACGGAAATAAATACAGATGAATTGTGAAAGACTTGGACTTGTCAAATAATTTATTTTTGAGTGACATTGCCAATTTGATTAGTGTTACGAATATAAAGAGGAATAATATTAGTGTGCTCAGAGGATTTTGTTTTTTGAAACTTTCTTTTGTTGTTTCCTCTTCTGAGTTTTGGTAGGCATTACACCGTTTCTTCAGTACTGATAGACAGAATCTATTAAAAAAAAAAACATTACAAAAATAAATATATGAAATATTCCATAATATTACTTATAAGAACGGAGGCAGAATTATGACAAGAAATGTGAGACAATGAAAATAAATGTATTACAACAAAAGAGGAAAAAGTATGAAACAAGGACAAATATAACCAAAAAGGGGAGTATAAACAGACACTGTAATATACACGGATGAAGGAAGTATGAATAAACTGAAAAGTATCAATGGGTAAAGAAGAGTATGAAGAGAAACATGTAAATATGACGAGAGAAGAAAGACTATAAGAAGAAAAAAGAGAGTAACAGGACAGAGGGGGCACTTTAAAAAGAGAGAGAAAAACTCTAAAAAAAAAGAATGAATATGTGAAAAGACACGCAACTATAAGAACAAAAAACGAATACTAGCAAAGGACAGTGTGTATAAGGACACAGAGAACTGTACAAGAAGAGAGCATGAAGAATGTGGGGAAAAGTGGAACATAAAGAAAAAAGGGGTGTACAAGAACAGAATATACAGATTGAGGAGAAAAGAAGGAGTATAAGCAGATGGAGGATTATAAACAATAAAATATGTATGACTGACAAACCATGCAGAAGTATGACAAGAGAAACAAATATAAAGAGACAGATCACTATGAAAAGACAGAGAATATGAATAAACTGTTGCAGAGTGTATGCATGGAGTCAAGGAGGAATAAGAGAATAGAGCAAACAATATGAACAGATTTAAGAAGTATAAACAGAAACAACAGAAAATGAAAACAGAAAAGAAATATGAAGAAAAAGAGGAAAATATGAACACAGAGAGAAGGAGTATAGGACGAAATAAAATATAAGAGAAACTCAGTAGTATAAGGAGACATGCAGAAGTAAGAGAACAGAGAACAGAATATGAAAACACTGGGGAGTATAAGAACAGGGGGGAAATAATTTGAGGAATATGTCAATAATAACAGACGGCAATATTAGTAAAGAGTGCAAAGTATAAGAAAAGAGAGGAGAAATGTGACTACAGAGAAAAGAGTATTAGAACAAAAACAAAAGTATGAGAAAAGAATAGCGAGTACCGGCAAAGAACAGCAAGGCTAAGAAGAAACACAGAATTTAAGAACAGAATAGTATATATGAAGAAAGAGGAAAGAATGTAAAAAGACACAGAGACAAAAATGTGGAGTAAGCACAATTATAAAGGTAGAATGACCGTATAAGGACAGAGGGAGTACTATGAGAACACAGTAAGAACTATGAAAACAATGGTGAATATAAAGACAAAAGAGAATATAAAGAGTAGGACAAATATGCAAAAAGAGGAGCAAGTATGAAAAAAAGTATAAAAAGAGCAGAGTATAAGAAAAAGAAGATAGTATAATCAGACAGGAAGGAGTGAGACGAGACAGGAGGGAGTATCACAAGAGAGAGTAGAAAATATACAAAAAAGTGCAAATATAGCGGCATAGGACCAGTTTTAAAATTATCGCCGTTTTATCTGCAAGAAACTGCCAATAAAACGGCCATAGAAACCCATCTTCTGATGTTAACATGGGCTTCTATAGGAATTAACAAGAGCGTATTATCAAGCCCATTATCGCCGTTTTATCTACAGTTTCCTGCCAATAAAACAACGATATTTTAACACCGCTCCTTGATAATATGCCCCATAATTCCTTAATATACACACATACACAGTGTCATATTACCCCAAAAAATTATAAGACCATGCATTTTACCAAAACACATTTACTACTGTAAAACTTTAAAAAGCAGAGAATTTAGGGGCATATTATCAAGGACCGCTGTTAAAATTATCCTCATTTCATTGGCCGGAAACTACCGATAAAACGGACGACAAAGGGCTTGATAATACACCCTTGTTAATTCCCATAGAAACCCATGTTCTGGTGTTAACATGGGCTTCTATACGAAATAACAAAGGCGTATTATCAAGCTCATTATCGCCGTTTTATCTGCACTTTCCGGCCGATAAAACGGCGATAATTTTAACACCACTCCTTCATAATATGTTATGTTGTGTTATGTTATGTTATGTTATGTTATGTTATGTTATGTTATTTTAATGTATATAGCGCACAGCTACTCGGAAGTGTCTCGGCGCTTACAGCAAGAAGGCAGAAAATGCACAGTTACCAATTAAAACAGTAAGGTTTTTAAGGCTTTCCTAAACAGAAGAGGATCCTGAGTGGCCCTCAAGGTCAAGAGCAGCGCATTCCAGGCTAGACAAGCTTTGCGCACAAGAGTTCCCCCCCAGTCGCTGACGCTTAAACTTTGGAGTCTGCATCAGCAGCTGCGAAGACGAACGCAGCTGTCTTCCTGGTGTGTAAAAAGCAAGTCTCTTCTGCAAATAGATGGGACCGAGACCATAAAGGGCACGTTGCACAATTGAGAGCATTTTAAATTTCAGGCGTATTTCAACAGGAAGCCAGTGTAATGACCGTATAAAAGCCTGGGCACTGTGCCTGGATGACAGCCCCCCTAGGAGTCTGGCAGATGAGTTTTGTACCACTTGAAGTTTCTTCACAAGGAAACCTGGGCTGCCAACTAGGAGGGCGTTAGCGTAATCCAAGCGAGAAAGAATCAGTGCTCGAACGACCGTCTCTCTGGCCATGCTCGGCTAGAAGGGAAGGAACTTTCTCAAACTTTTCAACACACCAAAGCAGGTGCCAGCCAATTTTTTTACATGCGTCACAAAATTCAGATTCTCATCGAACCAAACGCCTAGGTTTTTGGCGGCACCCTTATACTCGGACGGGCAAGGAAAACCAGGAGGCCAGAGTCTCCCTCTGAAATTCGGAGCAAAGGAACCAAATACACTTTCCCTCAATACATTTAAGCTGCGCGTTGGCCAGCCTCCTAATTCCTAATTATGCCTCCTAATTCCTTAATGTACACAAATGCACAGTGTGATATTAGACAAAAAAATATGAGAGCATGCATTTTTACCATTTACTACTGAAAAACGTTTAAGTGACTATACATATTCCTTGTATATAATTACTAGATTTCAGTGAACAACAGTGACTCATTTTCCAAATACATAAGCAATTTACTACATTATTTCCACCACTATTACATCAAACAAAACGAACAGAATAAAATAGCAAAGACGCAGAAGGGGCTTGTAAATCGACCCAGACTATATACAGAGGGAAAGAAACATATAAGAGGACATAACAAGGAGTATCAAGAAAAAATTAAATATGAATACAAACAAAGCGGCATATTATCAACAAAAGGCGATACATTATTGCCGCTTTTATCGGCAGAAATCAGCCGATAAAATGGCGATAATACGCTTGATAATATGTTCTTGAGAATTCCCATAGAAACCCATGTTCACACCAGAACATGGGTTTCTATAGGAATTCTCAAAGGCATATTATCAAGCCCATTATCACCGTTTTATCACCAGTTTTCTGCTGTTAGATGTCCTTCACATCTAACATAGACTTCGATTGGAATTCCATACAGCATATTATCAAGGCCATTTTCGCTGCCTTATCGGCAGTTTACTGCAGATTAAGCATCAATAATTGTATTGTCTGTCTTGATAATATGCCCCATAATTCCTTAATGTACAAACATGCACCACATACATTCCCATACAATTTATCAACTCACCTTTCAAATTGATTTGTACATTAAGAAGAATGTCACTCACGCAGTAGATATTCTTATACAGAATCTCTCTAGTTCACTGTTTGCGCCAGAACCACGAAATGGAACATTTACCCTCTCACTTTACACATACATACATACATATAAACAACCAATTAAAATCCTTCACGCATTAATTTGAAAACAAACACACATTTCGATTGCTTTACCATTTCAAACCTATTCAACTTACATACCTTTCCACCCTACCCCCATTAGATCATGCAAAAGTCACCTGTCAACAGAGGTCAAAGGTTCACCACTGTATAAAACACTGCTCCTTTAGACTATGCATAATCACTTACTTATAAGTCCCAGTAAAAAGAAAAAAGGTCTCATTACAAGCAACCTACATATAAACACATAAACTTGATACATATCTGTAAAATATATATTTTTTATAGATTTTTTCTTGCTTTCCTACGCTTATGTAGCGACTTTCAAAATTCGCCCAGTATGCGTTCACTAAATATATCCAAAAAAATGAAATAACATCTATCACTAATTTTTTTCAATCCCCGGGGACCCCATCCCCCGGGGCTCAAATATAACTTCAGGACCGTGGGGGAAGCCCCAAAACCCCCACGGTCCCAGCCTGCTCCCTGCGTCCTTCGAGAGCCGGCATTGCTTTTTGTCAGATAGATCAGCTTACATGCTGATCTCTCAGACCAAAAGCAATCTGCAGTTTAATTTAAAACCCCCCTACCACAAGTAGTTTTTGAAACGCATTACCAAATAAAATGCGTCACATAATCGGCCACATACATAGTGACTGTATCGTAACGTCACATAGGAAAATAAATCCACTCTTACGCTACCAGGAAAACACAATAACACTATGAGGCCCAAATTTCCATTGTAGTAATTTCTTAGTTGCAGGTCTACTTATCAGATCGACACACACACTACCTCATGGCTGGTATACACCCACACCACACCAATTCTGCGTATTCCTCACTACACATGTGACCCTATGTATAAAAAAGACAGAGCACAGGTGTTGTACGCCATTTTAGAGTTGTTCCCAAAGCACCGAACAAGGGTTCCACTACTACATGCGTGGCCTCTTTGGCCACTGAGTTAGTGGTGCCCGAAGCACTGAGTGGATGAAGAACCTGTGATGATGATGATGGGAGCACGAGTATGTTGTTACCCATACAGATATCAAGACTCAGCACCATATAGGAGACTTCTTTGTTGGAGATCGGGACTGCATCATGAAGAAGGTCTCTTTTTCATGAAAAGGTGAGCAGTGGGGCTTGAGTACGCATCGGAGGGAGGCAAAGGGTTGTAGCTGACTACATACAAAAATATGACTTAGTGTTTTAGACGAACGGAGTCCTCCATCCTAAATCTATCAATTTACATGTTTAAATTTTGTTTTACCAATAGCAGTAACATTTTTATAATCGCTGAAATGTCCGGAATATATTCACAATACGAACAGTTCGTAGAAATGTGACAATCAACCTCTCAGAGCCGGACTGGCTACCGGGCATTTTGACATTCCGCAGAGCTGAGGGCTGATGTCACTGCGGTAGGGGCTAATTTCTTAGCCGGAGACCGGCGTCTGCTTCGAAAATAAACAATGCACAACAAATTTCGTTTTGCCAACACAGGTCCCCATCAACGAAATCAGTCCTCAGCTCTGCAAAATGTCAAAATTCCAGGTAGCCAGTACGGTGTTCTAACTATATGCTCACCCCCATCATTTTGTACACTACCTACGTCAGAGGGGTGCCGATACATGCAGGTTCTCCCCGTCTATTCCTGTTCCCCTGTCTGGCTGTGCACACCCTACGCGTAGACAATCTAAAATATGGTCCTTCGATGATCAAAATATCCTTAATAATGATGGAATATTCAGCGTTAAGTCCGTGCCCTAGAGAGACCCGCTTAAAATATAGAAAGAAAACTACTTTTCAATTCAGTTTTATCTACGAGGGGCCACCATTTTGACATGTAGCATGGATGGTGCCATGGCATAGCCTCGGAACCTACAAAAAAATATTGTATAATTGTAAGCAACATAAAAAGGTTCCAGGGCGAAACAATTTATAATCTGTATTGCGAAATAGCTTTCGGTCCCATCTCCGGCTCTCTATTAATGTAAGGTATTTGAACTTAAATCGCAACTAAGCACAGTCTTAATGAACTCCACTTGTATACTTTAACTCTGAGTGGTGAGCTTAAAACTACATGCATCAAAGATATGGACCATAGTGCGGCTGCGCAGAATTATCTGCATGCATGGAAATTCGTTTGGGCGGTGCACAGACAGATGGGATGAGGCTATCAATAGAACACCGGCCCTGCAACATCTATAAAAGCACGATATTATCTAACTCCAAATATTGTAATAATTACCAATCATAACATCTTTCTTTTAATATCTTTTAGATGTCCAGCTTCACGATGAATTATGTAACACTGACGCCCACAATAGCACACGGTGAGCAAAGGAGCTTGCTTCTGAAACAACGACAACCTATCTGTCAAAAGAGAGAATCGGTAGTATACAGCAAGTGCAAAAAAACATTGGGCTATCAGGGCTTCAGCTACAATGACATAGCTTCCTGGGCCCAAACACAGTCGCACCCGAGTACGTCACAAGTCTATCAAACACATTTTGCTTGTTAATGAGGCTTTGATATCCCCCCCGCTTGCAGCCCCTGCAGCTCCACTCTTCCTTAAACTTGAGCCCCCACCCCAAATTTTTACTAGCCTCTCACCCCCAATATTTTTCACTGTGGTTGCGCCTCTGGCTTCACGTACCCCTCCCCTATCGTGTGTGTCTCTCCCGCATCTTAATATCCTTTCTTCTATTTCTCTTTCTTACTCTCTCACATCGTTTCTTTGTTTTCTTAAACTTTTCGACTTTGCTATCTCCACTCTTCTCTATACAGCATTATCTAAATTGAAATGATTAAATCTCTTGATTACAGTGAAGGCTTCTTCCACATGTAGAGTACCATCTTTAAATCACTCTGTGACATAATTTGTCTTTCTCTTTTAAACTTCTAGAAAATGCTGTCTCCTTCGACATGTAGAAGAAAATTTAAGTTCAAGTTGTAAATTCCACTAGTTGCAGTGTTTATACAATGGTAAGGACAGAGGCTAAATATACAATGCCTTCATTACAATGCATTAGAAATAAGTCGGCCTATTTACAATCCTGTTCTGCCACTTTTGTGTCACTAACGCAATAGGCACTTCCATATAGACACCACTTGAACGTGGCACTATAACGGAACTGTAATGTACTAGGAACACTGCACACGTTAAACTGTAGTGTTCCCTTCATTTCTGAAAGGAGACAGTCGGTAGTGTGCAACAGCTTCACTTTGTAAAATGTATAGTTACCTCCGAGCAGTGACAACAGATATGTTACAACAGTCTGACAAACAGATCTACAAAATTATTACGACACTTTTCTATTGCTTCTAACATGGGAATAGTGACACAAGCAACTTCTAAATCTACGTCTGACTTGTGAAGAAAAAATCTCAACTCCAGACTCTACGAGAAAGTTTTAATGTTGTTTTCTCTCGTTTTATCTCTCTCACTCTCTGTGACATCATTTCTCTTTCTCTTTTAAACTGATAGACACTGCTGTCTGCTTGAACGTGTAGAAGATCAGCCCAACTGAAGTTTTGAATTCCAGTGGCTGAAGTGTTTGTCTGCAGTATTTATACAACGGTAAGCACAGATACCTAGATACAAAGCCTTCATTGCAATGCATTAGAAATAAGTCGGCATATTTAAATCCCGTTTTGCCACTTTTCCGTCAGTAACGCAGTATGCACTTCCATATAGACACCACTTAAACGTGGCACTATAACAAGTGAAATGTACCAGGCACACTGCACTCGTAAAACCGTAGTGTTACCTTTATTTGGGAAAGGAGAGAGCACGTAGTGTACAGCAGCTTCTCTGTCTACAATGTATAATTACCTCTGAGCAGTGACAACAGATAGGTTACAACAGTCTGACAAACAGATCTACAAGCTTATTTCGCTACTTTTCTGTCACTTTTAACATGTGGAAAGTGACGCAAGGAGCTTGTAAATCTACCTCTGACTTTTCAAGAAAAAATCTCAACTCCAGACTCTGCGAGACAGTTTTAATGTTGTTTTCTCTCTCTTTCACTCTCACTCTCTGTGACATCATTTCTCTTTCTCTTTTAAACTTATAGGGCCCGGTGTAGGTACCAAATACCGGTCGGAAACGGCCGATTTCGGCCGTTTCCGACCGGTATTTGGCCTATTGAGATGTAGGGGACCTTTTTTTGTCCGATTCGGTATTTTACTGATTCGGTAAAATTACCGAATCGCAAAAATACCGAATCGGTAATTTTACCGATTTTTAAATTTGGGATGTAGGTGGGACTACTTTCTGTCCCACAGGCCCTTCAGAATCGGTATTTTAACACCCAATCCAATTGGGTGTTAAAATACCGAATCCAGGTGTGCATGCACATGTGTGCATGCACACCTATGCCATGTGACAGACAGACATGCCCTCAGGGCATGTCTGTGTGCCACATGGCTCACATGCCTGTTTTGGGGGTGCTAGAGGGTGTCAAAGTGACACCCCCTGCACCCTTGCAGAAATCGGTAATTACCGAATCGGTAATTACCGAATCGGTAATGCCCATTGATTCCTATGGGCTTAAAGGCCCATAGGAAGCAATGGGGGATACCGAATCAGTATTTACAGAATTGGTAAATACAGAATCTTACAGATTCGGTATTTACCGAATCTGAAATACCTACATCTCCCCTCCTCTAATTTACCACTTCATAAATACCGATTCGGTATGATTCGGTATTTATGAAGTGGTAAATGTAGATTTACCTACATCGGGCCCATAGACACTGCTGTCTGCTTGGACGTGTAGAAGATCAGCCCAACTAAAGTTGTGATTTCCACTGGCCGAAATGCTTGTCCACAGTGTTAATACAACGATAAGCACAGAAGCCTAGATATACAAAGCCTACATTGCAATGCATTAGAAATAAGACGGTATATTTACAATCCCATTCTACAACTTATGTGTCACTAACGCAGTAGGCACTTCCATATAGACACCACTTGAACGCGGCACTATAACGGAACTGAAATATACCAGGCACACTGCACACGTAAAATCGTAATGGTACCTTGACTTGTAATGCTTCAGCTCAATTAGTCATATCTAAATAACTCTAAACTCTAATTTTCTTTTTTCTTTTGCAGATTACCAAACATACGACTTTTGGAGTCAACTTTCCAATTTGTTTATGCTATTGTTTTTTTAAAGTTATTTTTCTAGTTGTTTATTATATAGTTATCATTAAGTTTCGTTTACAGTTATTCTTTTAATAAAACTTTATAAAAAAACGACATACTACTTTTTAGGTCGAGCCTGCTCAGCGCATGCAGCGCATGAGCTGTCTCAGCGAGACCTGTAGTAATGTGAATGTTTGCTGAAACTTCCTCTAATTTGTTCTTCTGCTTGCGATTGGTTTACTTGGGCCACTGCTGTTGTTTTGGTGCTTTCTGTTGGCTGTTGATGGTAGAGTTAGTTCCGTGTAGTCCCAAAGCAACGGCGCCTAAGTACAGTTTCCATCCGCTCCGCTCCGCTTGCACTTCCTTTAATTGAAGTGCAATGTGCCATCTGTAGCCTGCGTCTGTAACTGGAAACTCCTCTGCTGAACTTTGAACCAGGTACCTCTGCTAGCGCCAGTGCTTGTGTTGCTGCCTGCCATCCCCGATAGCGCTGTGGGTCCGACTGTCCCTCTGAGGGTGTGCCTGCCTGTCTTAAGCACCTCGTGACACCCACGGACTGAGCGCTGCCCCAACTACATCACCCAGTGGGCAGCGCAGTCTTGCGAGAGGTATTTCACAATTGCCCCGCCCCCTGGGACCTTTAAATCTGAGTCCGAGCTCACACGTCGCAGGAGGCATGCAGGCGAAGCCCGGGCCAAGGGCGGGCCCGTCCTCGCCCGTCTGTGCCCGGTTGAGGCTGGGCTGGGCCTACTCTCTTGGTTTATTCGCAAATTATTTCCCCACTTAGTGGATACTGTGTCTTCTGTCATTGAGAACTGATTACAACCGCTTCCCCTGATATATTTACTGCTATTGTTGTAACAACTGATTCACACAGCGCAATGGGCAAAAGGAAATTACCAAGCCAAAACGCTCACATGTTGCTAAGGCAGGGGTTGATTCCCCACAGAATTTATTGAATTATCTGATGGGTGCGGTGGGGGTCCTTGATAAACAGATATTATCCCTTTGGAGGCTCCGCTAGGACCCTTCTGTATCTCTGCAAATACTGCCTCACGCACTAGGCCTTTTAATGCCCTTCCCCGTCCCTCAAAGACATCTGACAGCCTGATGCCCCGTAACCGCTTTGGTGCCTGGCATTGGGCTCAGCACACCCAGTCAGTGTTTGTAACATATACCTTCCTTAGAGTTACCAGTTATTTTTAGTGGCTAGCCCTGTCCTGTCAAGGCATGTCAATGGCCGTTCCCACCTTTTGGTGATTATCTTGCCAAGGGATATGTGACATATGCACGGGTGTCCCTGTGTACCTGCCGTGTAAGAGGGAGGAACTACAAGAACGAATACTTGCCCCTTCTTGAGCAGTGGGAATTCCACCACAATCCTTCAATCGTTCAGCAACCTATGTTCTGACACTGTGTTCCCCTCACCTTATTGCCCCGCAACCCACAAAAGCCTGGCTATAGGGCGGGTCTTTAGACTGTCTTGGATGATCCAGGATCCATCTCTTGGTGCATGCTTGCCCCCATAACATATTCCATTAGTTGGACAGCCCACTGCCTGGCCGCAAGCTTCTACATCATGCGAATAAGGCCAGTTTGAGTTTTGCTTAGGCAACATCCCTTTTAACACTGTGTAGAGTATCTCCTCATGTTTGTCACTTGTACAAGTCGTCTCCCTTTGCCTGTCCTTCGTTGGACCCTATGAAGCTTTTGACAAGCAGCCTATACAACTGTGTATACATGTTGTGCAACTAGGGGAACTATTACTTCCTCACTCTTACTTCCTGGCTGATGAAAACTGTAAAAGGAAACCCTACTTTAGTACCTGAATAACGACCAAATAAAGTACTGTCTATGTTAAGGCTTACCTGTGGACTTAGCCAAGGGCCCTCCACTGCATGTCAACCCTAGTTGTTGAGTATTGACTGTTAAAATGTGCCTGCCAACCTGGGACACTTCAAGTCAAATCAGCCGAATCAAACGCCTACATGGCCCAGATAGAGTCTTTGTTGTGTCAGCCAGACCCGACCCGGAGCCAGACTTGAATGGTCTAGTGGGGTCAGACTGTAGGGGGTATGTGTGGCTAAAGCAGGCCCAAATTCTGTACATATTGCTCACGCATCACCGTAGTGCGGATGGGCCTGCGTACAAAACTGGTAATTCTGAGATACAACTTAGGTAAATGCCTCAGCGTGGGCCAGGTTATAGGAGGTATAAGTGTGGCTTATGCAGGCCCAACTAATCAACAGGGCTACCCAGCGTGCTCCGGCAATGTGCTGAAGATTGCCTGGTAATTCTCAACTATACCAAAGCCTCACTATAATTACCTCAAAAGGAGCACGACTTCTACAACCAGCCCATCTGCTGGCATAGTCCATGCTTCTTAGTTGCACCAGATTAAAGAAGCTACCAAATAGCTTTCTTGCATAGCCCACCTAGAGCTAGCCGCCCCCATCTATGGCTACCAACTTCCAACTTCCATGTGTGACATATCATCCTTTCGGTGCACTATGAGTAACATTTAAAAGACTATGAATGACACTTTCTTGCTAGCCATAAAACCATGAAGATGAGGGAGACCCGATATCACCGATTATGCCCATTTGACCAGCAGGAAGCTCTAGGAAGACCCTGGTTTAAGGCTGCTTTTATGAGATATTCCTGATCTTGGAGTGTGCATGTATGAGACAGACCTATATACAATCATTTGGGAGTCAAGGTGCCATCATAAAGTTGCACCCCAAAGGCCTCCAAAGTCACAGCTGTACCTAGAGAGAGCACTGCCCTCCCCAACCCGGGGACGGGAGGCCCGAAACTGCCCCTCTCGTGCACAAGACACCAACCAGGCGAACAGCCCCAAATGGCTTAGGTATAGAAGTATACTGAAAATGCAATGAATCTGGACTGGTGGCACATGTGCTTGCGAAGAACCCAGTCTCTTAACACAATGGTGCCGTCCAAGTTTCTTATTATCCTCCTCAACCTGGAGAGCGAACTAACATCAATGGTCGCACTACAGACCCACAGCACTCAGATTACAGATCCCAGTATGCCTGCCTGCGTCCAAACAGGGGCCCCCCAAACGTTTTTACCAAGGGCAACCGATAATACTACCGCATGTGCTGCGTAAGCCCTCCTGACCTGGTTTGGAAAATTAATGAATAGTGTCCACTGTGGCACCACCGCACCCTTTTGCGCAGAGGCAACTTATGCAGTTAACCCTGCCTGACCCTGTTGCTTGCGTACCTCCAGCGCCTGATGCAGAAGTGTAGTGTCTGAAACTTCGGCAAATAATCACAAGCTTCGTCTGATAATGACCATTGCACTTGGAGTGTGTGGAATAGCGTCACTTCTTAACTTTTCCTTTACCATTCTTCTCCGAAACACTTCCTTCTCCCAGGCCTCAAAACTGACGTCCGAGTTCTCCTCCTTCAGAGACACCTCCCAATATAATTCATGTTCTCTATTATTTGACGGCAGACCTTTTAATATATAACATTCTATTCTACTTGACTATGGAAGTGTCCTCCCGTAGAGTTCTTGTGGCTAAGAGTCTGCCATTTATGTAGTATTATCCTTCTCTCTGTGATTGGTACTCACTTGTAGCATGCACACGTCACTTCTCTCTTGTAACACTCTTATTGCTACCTCCTACATTGTGCTTGGTACTGGTACATGCACCAGTGCCAACATTGCCTGTGTATGAGTGTCCTCCAATTATTGCAGTGTTACACCTCTACTTGTACATAGTACGCTTCTGTAGCTTGCACACATGTTGCCTCTCGCTTGTAATGCACCATTTTCTACCTCTTGAATTGTTTGAACAGAGACAAATTTGTCCATGGGGCCTGACCATGGGCGAACAAATAACTCTGCAAATCACTCAAAGAAGGAAAAGCTCTATATCATCACCGTTGGTTGGCCACTAAATCCCACCCCAAGCTCACTCCCTGTGCTGTGATTACAAAGTATTGCATATTCCTGGAGGTGGCTTTGACATCAACACCCTTAGAAGCACGGGTACTCAAAAGGTTGTGACCCTGGTGGGAGGTGAATCTGTGGCGTGAGGTCAAACATGGGCCCCCATTAGTGGATATGGAATGCACTAATACATCCTGCCCAGTGACGGAAACAGTCATTACAAAGTACTTGCAATAAGTGCGCACATGACGAACGTGTAACTTTCCCATGCCTTAAATGTAGCCAAAAGGAAGTTTAAATCCTCCCATTTATGGACCATTGGGGTATTCACGTCATATGGTCCTTATGGACCCTCGTGCACTACCGTGATTACCCAACACACAGGGTACCTTACTAGGCCCACCACGGTGATAATTGCAGTGCCCCGACGTGACCAACGCAGAAGGAGGAGTGATCGCTGCATCAAGACCTCTGATGTGTCTGTAAAACGTACCTATTGTCCTGAAGTTTTGTCCTGAATTTTGACCTCCTGTCCTGAATTTGTGTCCTGAATTTTGACCCTTTGTCCTGAATTTTTACACTCACCGTCCTGAATTTGCACCAATGCCAGTTGGTCACCCTAATTCTTTGTGCGGTAGAACCGAGGCTCTTTAACACAGCAGCATGAGAGTGACGAGAGAGAAACCTGGCAGAGTGCTGCCAAAGAGCTCTCCCACTCAGAATATTTCATTATTCAAGTGATCGTGAACAATTAAGGGTAAACTGAGATGTGAAAAACTAAACACAATGCGATGCGGCTGCACGAGACTTGAGGAGTTAATTAAGTATTAGTACTAGCAAGTGTGCTGTAAGTTAAATTAAAACGTTTTACATGCACTGTGCGCCTCGTGCGTGTAGAATCAGAGTCCCACTAGACCCGGCCCTGCCAATTAAGTGCCGGCGCTAAGCACTGGCACAAATTAAGCCCTGCATTGAACAATTGACACCAGGCTACAAAAAGTAAGTAGTATGATGGTGTACCCTTGTGTGTTCTTCCGTGTGTCGCTATTTCCACATGGAATGTTTAATGATGACAGCAACGCCCCCTTCTAGTTTGTGTTGTCGGTCTGAATTGTATAATTTTGTGGAATGGGGAGGTGTAGGATGGCGCTGGATTGTTCATTTAAACATGACTCCATGATGACGTCTGACTTGGCATTACGTATGTCAGTATATTTTTAATTTAGGCTCAATCCTGTCAGTGTTTGGATAATTGCACTACTGGATAGGGGGGCACAAAGTTTTGCAAAGGTTCTGCCCGCTTTCTTCAAGGGGTCCCCACAAAATGACATCATGAGCTAGGCCCACCCCGATTTTATAATAAGTAAGTAGTCTCTGTAAAGGGGGAAACAACCATTACAATGCATGAGTCATAATCGGCCCCTTTTTTAGGAACTATCACAAAAATAAACAGTATTAATAAAAAGTAAAGCAATGTTTATATTTTGTTGCACTGAAGTAAATGAAGGCAAATAAGTCAAACTAAAATATACCAAAACTAAATACATTTCCTAAAATAAATAGAAATAAATAAATCTGCTAAAATAAATACAATGGCCAGTTAATATATCTAAAATTTAGGCATTGACCCAAGTTAATGCCCCTGCAGCTCCATTGTCTTCAGCCAAGATTCCCAATGTTAGACTAATGTTCTGATTTGTTACCTTTGCTTCAAATTGTAAAACGTTCTGATATCCTTCGGGATCAAGTTCGCGCTATATAAAACTTTATAAATAAAATAAATAAATCTAGCCACAGCTAGAGAGAGGCAGCTGGGACAAAACTATTTAATACAGAGTCGCTAGTTTACAATAGGTGGGGAGATAACATATAACACTCATCGATAGAATAACGTGAATATGGAGCCCTACTGTGTGTAATAGTCATTGTCGAGTGTGGGAAGCAGCCTCTCTGGTAACCTGTAATGTATACAAAATCTTGCAGTCAAACTTTCTTGTAGCGTTTTGAAAATGTGTTCATGACACATATGACATTGAGAGCCCATGGTTTGAAGGTGAGGAGAAACTGCAAAACCTGTGCAGGAGATTCTGTCTTAATTACAAAAGCGTATCTGAAGGCTTCAGAGACTATATTGATAATGGTGGTAATGACATTCCAGAGCAACTGCAACCTGTTTTGAGGGCGATAAACACACTTTCTGTGAGTTCAAGTGACTGCAAAAGGGGTTTCAGCACAATGAACTTGGTAATGTCACCCATACGAAACTGCCTTGGTATCGGACGCCTTTCATCATTAATGTTCATAAACCTCATGGGTCCTCCTCTTCCTCTTTGGAATCCAGTGCCATATGTGAACAGGTGGTTGATTGCTCATCGTCATGCAGATGATAATCAATCTAGAAAGGCCAATCCTACAGCCCAGCATAATAAAAGATATGCAGACACATGGTCATTTTTTAATTGATAGCTTACAATGATATAAGCTGTCTCACATTTTCCATGGCCAGACATCCTGTGGCAATATAACATCTCCCATAATGTCTGAAATAACAGATGTCAGGCTTTAACTGTAAGTGTGCACCTTGCATTTTTTTCTCTCATGGTCACAGTGTATTATACTTGTTAATAAATGTAAATGTCGTGTTCTAGGTAGCGTAATACATTTTATAGTTTTGATATTCACTATTGTAGTTTCTAGTATGTGCTTTTCTTCGGCTTTTTTCAACACACTAATTCTACTTTTGTTCATGGTCCCATGTTTTAGTATGCCTAACTTACAGCACTTAATGGCTTGACTAATGTAGTTGTACGCCAAACTTCATCCACATTTGGGCTGCTAATTCCTCCATACAGGGACCTTAAGTCACAGGCTTAAGTACCAAGCAGCTTCAATTGTTAAATCTTGCAATATATGCAAATGATAGATCTGCCTTACATGCAATGTCACTTCCTGTTGTGATGTCACTTCCTGTTGTGATGTCACTTCCTGTCGTGATGTCACTTCCTGTGGCCACGCCTACCATGGAGAGTCCCCCCACTTCTTTTTTTAGGACTTGTGCCCTGTGCTCATCACAGCGGATGCCTGAGTCTGGCCACTGCCCTGTTAAGTTTTAGAGAGTGTTGCGATGCGTACTGAGGACGGCCCCAGTCTGACTGACCTTCAGTAAACATGCTGTCAGACTGAAAAGAAAGGAGGTGCGCATTCGATCTTAAGGATCAGTCCTGCCAGGCGGAGGCAGGGCGCAGAGAACTGCTTTGTCATCGTCCATCTCGGCCCGGGACGCAACTTTCCTTTTGAATACAGGACAGTGAAACGGAAGCCACTAAAATAGGTCTGCTGCTGGGCCTGCCATCACGAAGGCCATATTTATTGAAAGTGTATAGGTTAATCTGTATGGGGAAAAAATACAGCATACAACAACATGTCATTTTTTGTGGTAAATACAGATACATTTAAGGAAATAACCTACATTGTAAATAATTGTTCATCCTTCAGATAAGTATAGTCTTCTTTCTCTGAAAATGTGACAAATATAATCAGCCACAAGCAAAAAAACTCTCCTTACATTAGTCCCAGATATTTCAATTTTTCAAAATTGCTAAATCATGCAGGATGAAATTTCTTTTTTTCAGTTTGTCACCGACTTTTGACTTTTTAAGACGCTAAAATAATTCAGTAGGGTAATGTATCAGCTACTGAAGTACATGTGTGACTTACCCATCGCAAGTTTGACTACAAGCAAGATAATGTGTTATCCTCCAAACTGTTTAATATTATCTGTTCTGTACAGTGCTTTGATGCCCCAGCACAGCAAGCACTTCAAATAACATATGTTTTTCTTCCAAACTGGTTGTTGTGGGCCTAAAATACGGAGAGTGATTATACGTTGCATAATATAGTAATTCTGAACAAACTTGATCTACAGGTCCTTTGTTGACAGAGTGAAACCTTGAGATTGAAATGGGAAACATTACGATGGGTTACATTACTTCCTTCTTAAAGATTGCTAAGTAAAAAATAGGCGAAATGATGACTGATTCTGTTGACATCCATGCCTAGAAAAAACATATGAAATGTGGGACTTCACTTTGAATAGCTGCCTCTTGGACAGTTTGATTAAGTAAGGTTAATTTTGTAAAACAGACTGTCTCCTGTGTTCTTTTCATGGTTCTGTCCTCCAGCTAGGAAAGAGCTACGCAAGATCACTTTTGGTGGGCTGTGCATAGAAACGTGTACCATCTCCTTGGAACTCTTTCCATGAGGTTCTAGGCTCTCGGGACCTATCTGCCTAGACCAGATAATCTGCGCCTCAATTGTATAGATCGCTCTAGCAGGGGTGACAATGCTGATTTACTACCTCGAAGCAGTTGGTTCAAGCTGCTGCAAAGCTATTAGTACTTTGTGATTTTGAAAAATGAAAATGCATAAGAATCTTTCACCTGTATGCCTACTTTGAAACACAAGCATTTTGTAATGAAGGATTAAGGGGAACCTTCCTGTCAAGATGTAGCTGTAATTGCAATATTCTGGAATGCATGTGAGAAAAACTGGAAATGTATTAACTGTAGCCATTCCTCCGAGAAGGTTTATGTGAGTGGTTTAAAGGGGTAGTTTTGGAACACCTATTTGGTGGGTGACTAGTACGCAGCTGTACCTCCATGAGGCTATACAACTTCATATTACAGGAAATATACAAGATTTACAGTGCAGGTACTGGTAGTGCTTTGCTTTAGCAGTAAGTGTTGAACGTGTGAGGATGATGTGACTATTTGCTTGGGTCGGGGTATCAGGGAATTTTGAGATAAAAAACTTTATGGAGTACCATGATGACACAATTTGCAGAAAAAGCAGGATTACTTGCCTGGAACAATGTGCTGTATTAATCGGTTACAGTTTCCCATTATTTGAATTTAATTCAATTTAATTTAAAGGAGTTTGTAGAGCGCCTGGTGACGCCTCCCGGCGTGTCCCCGCGCTGTGGAGAGAGTGTGGAAAAGTGTAGAGGAAAACCGATCACAGAGTAAAAAGGCAGGTTTTCAACTTCTTCCTAAACAGGATTTCATTATTCTCCATCCTGATATCCACAGGAAGAAGGTTCCATTTCCTAGCAGCTAGAGTCCGGAATGATCTGCCTCCCATTCTAGCTTTTTTTGGGGCAAGTAGTTCTGAGCAGACCCATTCCTTTTGATCTAAGCGCCCTGCTAGGTTCATAAACAGATGCCAAATCCGACATATAAGCCGGTGCTCTGTGATGAATTATTTTATGGCACCATAGCATAGCTTTAAAATCAATCCTCTTCCTAATGGGTAGCCAATGGAGGGCTGCGAGAGAGGGGCGTGATGGTGCTCTGCGGGGAAGCCTTAAGACCAGGCGAGCTGCCGAATTCTGTAAAACCTGTAGCTTTTTGATATTTTTCTCAGATGTTCCCATGAGCAGCACGTTTCCGTAATCAATACGGGACGTTATCAGTGCTTGCGTCATGGTACGCCTGGAATTGATGGGTAGCAGGTCAAGGGTGCGGTTCAGAGTTTTCATCACCCCAAAGCATTTGCCTACAGTTTTTCTTATGTGGCTATCAAAGGACAATTTATTGTCCACCCACACACCCAAATTCTTTGCCTCTCGAGAGGGGGAGGGCAAAGGACCAAGGCAGCTAGGCCACCATTCTTTCGTCCATTTAACCTCATTGCCTCCAATAATGAGGACCTCTGTCTTTGTACCATTAAGTTTCAGACAGTGGTCATTCATCCATGTGGCAAGTTTGGTCATACAGGCATTGAAGTTATCAGCTTCCTTAGAAGGGGCTTGGGTCAGAGATATAAGAAGTTGCGTGTCGTCGGCGTAGGAGACAAGCTCCACGCCGAACGACTGCACTACCTCTGCCAGAGGGGCCATATATAGATTAAACAGGGTGGGACTCAGGGCGGAGCCCTGAGGAACCCCCTGCTCAAGCATCACCCTATCGGAGAGAGAAGTCCCCCTTTGGACTTGGAAGCTCCTGTTAAGCAAGAAAGCTTTCAGCCATCCCAGTGCCTTATTGGTGACTCCCGCTTTGTTTAGACACTGTAGCAAGATGGAGTGTGCTACAGTGTCAAAAGCGGCACTGAGATCAAGCATGATGAGGGCCATTGTCTTTCCCTCATCTGCTCCCTCACGTAGGGTTTCTGTAGCCCTCAGGAGAGCTGTCTCCGTGGAGAAACCTGATCTAAAACCCGACTGGGATTTATGGAGAACATTATGGGTCTCAAGATGTTCCATCAGTTGAGTGTTAGCGATTTTCTCCGCCAATTTAGCCACATAAGGTAGCAGGGATATAGGTCGTAAATTATCCATTATGTCCAAACTGATATTGGGCTTTTTCTTAATGGGTAGCACTATTGCCTGTTTCCATTCCTCCGGGAGACAGGAGGTTGAAAAGGAAGTTTGTAGTAGGTGCCTCAGATGAGGTTCCAGTACTGAAAAAGCTTCAGCTAAAATTTTTGGTGGTGCCGGGTCCCGGGGCGATCCTGATGTGATTTTATTGCACATTTTGGACAACATCTCATGGGGAGGAACTACAAAAGATTTAAGGCACACCGGAGTGTTTACAATTTTATCGTTTTCAGTAAAGTCCGCGGCCGGGGCTCCCTGTTTAGAGAAACTGGTGTAGATTTTACTAATTTTACCCGCAAAATACTGAGCAATATTATTGCACGATTCCACTGAGTCATTTTGGGTGGAGGAGGACATCTCCACTATGGATATCTCTTTATATATTTGAAACAGTTCCCTAGAGGAGTTGCCTGCTTCCGTGATCCGAATGTGATAGTGCTCAGCTTTGGCCAGGCGAACGGCTTTGTAGTATTCACTCTGTGCTGTTTTATACTGTATTTTAGTATCTGCACAGAAGTTGTGGCGCCAGGCTCTCTCAAGTTTCTTACAAGCCGTTTTTAAGGTCTGTAATGCTTGGCCAAACCAAGGAGCAGTTTTCTTAGGTCTCCTAACATTGGACATGGTGCGGCTAGGGGCTGTGATGTCCAGGGCCTTAGTGACGATATTGTTTAGATTTTCATTGGCATCCTCACAGTCCGCTCCTTTCGGAGGACTTTCATCTTGAACAATTTGAATGAAAGAATCTAAAGAAAAATTCTTCAATTTCCTGCGTTTATAACGCAGGGATTGATGACGAAAGAGCTCCGTTTTGTCAAGTTGGACTGAGATGGGGATAATATAGTGATCCGACCAGGGTATGGGTATAGGATCGGTAGTGTGCACTCCCAGCCAGTTTCCAAAGACGGGGTCTAACAAATGTCCTAGTTGATGTGAGGGTTCATTGTTTTTAAGGTCAAATTGAACCGCTTGCAGTTCCATACGAATATCAGCTGCATCTTTATCTAAAGGATCTTCGAAATGAGCATTAAGATCTCCCAGAACTAACAGTTTAGATTTCCTTAATGCTAGATGGGTGACCGCCTCCATAAGGGAGGATGTGAAGTCATATAATCTACCCGGTGGTCGATATATCAGAATACCCGAGATCGAATGATTGGGACCAGTGTTGATTGTAAAGATGCCAGCTTCACTATGATCAACCTCAATGTGTTCAAGGGAGCAGATGAGAGGTGCTTTGGTTACAATGCCGATGCCACCACCTCTACCGTCCTTTCTATCTAGCCTAGATATAGAATATCCGTTAGGTAAGGCCTGGATAATGTCCGGATCCGAGTATTCATCCAGCCAGGTTTCCGTTAAGAAGAGGATATTAAGATTCTGGTCGTCAAGCAAGTGGTAGATTTCCAGAGCATGTTTGCGCAGTGATCTGCAATTCAGTAAAGCTGCTTTGATAATAGGCCCGGAGCTAGTATCTGGGGCTTGGGGGAGGGGATCAAAGCGGCACCTCCAGCATTTTGTGAGTGACTGGGCCAACATGGTGTGCTTGCAGATGGCAGACGTATCAGGTTGTAATTCAAGTAATGCCTGTCTATCATACCTTATGGGAGTTTGTGCAAGTCTACCAGGGTCTGTGGCCCCGCGCCCCGTCCTGCCGCGGACGGGCGCAGACGGGCTGGACTTTGGCTCGACTTCGGCGCGCTTCCGGCGCGCCCGCTGCACGCGTCCGCTGTGCGGTCGCTGCCCTAAGCACATTTATACTAGAGGGAGGGGTCGCTAGAGCGCTGACCTCTGCTCCCAGAGCCCGGATGTGCAAGGCTCCTCCTCGCCCTCCGCATCAAACGTCCATGATTGGACGCGGCGGACCGGGGCGGGAGTGGGAGAGTAACTAAGCAACAATGAGAAATGCACAGTGATTCACCCACACTGAACGTGTTAAAAACAATAGCCTTAGTCGCTACTTTAAAAACATTCGCTGTTACAACAGCGCGCACAGTGTAGAACACAACAGCAGTTAACAGCGCTAAGTGAAGGGGGCTGCCTCTGCCACCGGCAACACACTACTCCACAGCGAGCGCGGTATCACAGCTGATTTAAATACCCTCGTTTCCTTCAGCGTCGCTAGAGCGCTGACCTCTGCTCCCAGAGCCCGGATGTGCAAGGCTCCTCCTCGCCCTCCGCATCAAACGTCCATGATTGGACGCGGCGGACCGGGGCGGGAGTGGGAGAGTAACTAAGCAACAATGAGAAATGCACAGTGATTCACCCACACTGAACGTGTTAAAAACAATAGCCTTAGTCGCTACTTTAAAAACATTCGCTGTTACAACAGCGCGCACAGTGTAGAACACAACAGCAGTTAACAGCGCTAAGTGAAGGGGGCTGCCTCTGCCACCGGCAACACACTACTCCACAGCGAGCGCGGTATCACAGCTGATTTAAATACCCTCGTTTCCTTCAGCGTCGCTAGAGCGCTGACCTCTGCTCCCAGAGCCCGGATGTGCAAGGCTCCTCCTCGCCCTCCGCATCAAACGTCCATGATTGGACGCGGCGGACCGGGGCGGGAGTGGGAGAGTAACTAAGCAACAATGAGAAATGCACAGTGATTCACCCACACTGAACGTGTTAAAAACAATAGCCTTAGTCGCTACTTTAAAAACATTCGCTGTTCCAACAGCGCGCACAGTGTAGAACACAACAGCAGTTAACAGCGCTAAGTGAAGGGGGCTGCCTCTGCCACCGGCAACACACTACTCCACCATGAATACTTCCATTTAGTGTTTGTTTCGGGAATAGGTGTACCAGTGAGAAAACAACACTGCATGGAGGGCATGTCTGTAATTGGACCCCTGTGAAGTGGATGTCCTGTGATTTTGTGTTATCTTCGGATTGTTCAGCCAACAGATGGCAACAGTGTAAACAAGCATTTACAATGCAATGGTCTCGGCATTATTAAAGGTAGAGCTATTGGCATTGCTCATGACTTTTTTTTTCTTTTTTTTTAAATCATATATAAATGGCATTGTCATTTACATTGCCAATAGCTTAATCGTTAAATAAATAGCCTTGTCATTTACAATGCCAATAGCTTAATAGCTCGCAAATGCATGACCTATTGCATTTACAGCCACACAGAGCCACACACACAAAGCCACCCACACACATACAGAGCCACTCACATAGAGCTACACACACAGAGCCACACACACACCCAGAGCCACACACACACCCAGAGCCACACACACACCCAGAGCCACACACACACACACCCAGACCCACACACACCCAGAGCCACACACACACACACACACCCAGAGCCACACACACACACACACACACCCAGAGCCACACGCACACACCCAGAGCCACACACACACACACACACACACACTCAGAGCCACACACACACACCCAGAGCCACACACACACACCCAGAGCCACACACACACACACAGAGCCACACACACACACACACAGAGCCACGCACACACGCCCAGAGCCACACACATGCCCAGAGCCACACACACACCCAGAGCCACACACACACCCAGAGCCACACACAGGAGAGCAAGCACAGCCAGGGGGAAGGGAAGCAAGCACAGCCAGGGGGCAAGGAAGCAAGCACAGCCAGGGGGTAGGGAAGCAAGCACAGCCAGGGGGCAGGGAAGCAAGCACAGCCAGGGGGCAGGGAAGCAAGCACAGCCAGGTGGCATGAGAACCAGAGGGGAGGGGAGCAAGCACAGCCGGGGGCAGGGAAGCAAGCACAGCGAGGGGGCAGGGGAGCAAGCACAGCCAGGGGGCAGAGGAGCAAGCACAGCCAGGGGGCAGGAGAGCAAGCACAGCCAGGGGGCAGGAGAGCAAGCACCGCCAGGGGGCAGGGGAGCAAGCACAGCCAGGGGGCAGGGGAGCAAGCACAGCCAGAGGGCAGGGAAGCAAGCACAGCCAGGGGAGCAAGCACAGCCAGGGGGCAGGGAAGCAAGCACAGCCAGGGGGCACGAGAGCAAACGCAGCCAGGGGGCAGGAGAGCAAGCACAGCCAAGGGGCAGGAGAGCAAGCACAGCCAAGGGGCAGGAGAGCAAGCACAGCCAAGGGGCAGAAGAGCAAGCACAGCCAAGGGGCAGGAGAGCAAGCACAGCGAGGGGGCAGGTATGCAGGTATTTTGTGTCACAGAAACGTGCAGATTACTGAAACTGACTGGTTTATTGAGTTTAGTCACCTTTCTGGCAGCTGATGGCACCCTGGTGATTCTTGTGAACCCTTTCGGGGAGATCCAGATGTATTTACCCCCTTTAATTGAGTACATACTTTTAATGCCGTTTGTAGTATTTAGTTGTGGGCGCATTAGACCTTAATATACATGTAGCAGTTGGACATTGAATTATCAAATCTAATTGTAGGTTACTGGGTTCTGAAGTTCGAGTCCATAGTACCTCCTGGATTCAGCCCACAACTGGTCGGCGCCGGTGTTATGAGATTTAGATTCTGAAAGGAACACTTGTGTCTGCAGAACAGAGGCCACAGGACACGTGAAGTAAGCCCGCCCTGTGATACATCAAAATTATTTAAATCCCTCTCATCGGTGTCATTCGGTAATAGCCAATCCAATCCAAAAATCTTTATTTCAGCCTTTTTAGGCCATAAAAGAAACATACAAATACATACAACAGTATAAAAACATCATTGGAATGTACAAAAATACAAGTAACGAGACTTCTTATCCATTTTTAAAATCGAATAGATAAAATACATAAAAAAGGGAACAGCACAATTCATTACATGGGAATAAAATTGACATTATGGTAAGGACGTTAACAACGGAAGCCGTAAATAACAATAAGACAGTGGCAGAAAATTCAATCCATGTTAGTTTATCCTTAATCAGCTTGGACCTCTTACGCCACATGGCAAGGAGAAATTTGGAAACTGCAAATACAATATGGGGGGAAGAGTCAGATTTCAGTATTCTGTAGGATGACAGACAATTCCTTATAGCCATGTTCCTGCATAAGGGCACCAACCAATATTTCCTTGGGGATTTATAGGTGGGGCAGAAAAACAGAACATGGATTTCGTCCTCATCGCACAGATTGCAGCCAGGGCATAACTTATCCCCCCCATTGGTCCATTTACTAGTAAAGGATTTGATTGGCAGGGAGCCAAACCGCCACTGTAAAAACAACTTCCTTGCCAAGGTTGGGTATATAAAATCCAAGAAAGTTTCAAACTTATATGAATTTTTGGATTGAGTAAAACAGTGAGTAAGGGTGCCGGTGCTAAGTGCAGTCATGTGAGATGTGAGATTTTGTTCCTTGTACACTTCCACTAGTCTTTTCCGGGGTACCTTGCTACATCCTAATTCTGGAGTCACCCAAAGCTCGCTAAAACCAAGCCTAAACAATTCTTTTTTTACAAAGGCTAGCCAAGGTATCTTGTCATTGTGGTTCAGGTTCATGACATTTACCAGATCTTGCCTGTAGTGGCTAAGCTCCTTTGTTGACCACAGTCTATGCCAAAATCTAATGGGTTTGGAATTAAGATCCTCTCTGATGGAAGGTAGACCCAGATCCAGACGTATGGGAAGTAGGGGAGTTGCAGTTGGGAGGGCCAGGAGACGCCTCATAAAGTTATTTTCAACACTAACCAGCTCAGTTGCCGCTTGGTGCCCCCATAGCTCGCTTCCATAAAGTGCGGCTGGTTTCGCTTGCACTTTATACATCTCAACTGCAGGAGCTATAGGTTTATAGGTTGAGGTGTTGGTAACCTTTAAGATAGCCCCAGACAGTTGGGATAGCCTTAATCGCGAGCTTGCAATCTGTGGGCCCCATAAGAGGTTCTCTTGAAGGGTTACACCCAAATACTGAAATGTTTTGACCCTCTCTAGGACCGTAGAATTTAAGGTTGGGTTGGGTCTAGTTGTAGAGGAGGGGTTAAAAATCATGTATTTGGTCTTCCCTGCGTTTATCTCAAGGTCATGCTGCCTACAGAAAAGATCGAAGCCATCAAGGATTCTCTGAATTCCCATGGGTGATTTGGAAAGCAGGAGGGTATCATCAGCAAACATAATCGCTGGTACCCTCCTGCCTGCCAAGACTGGGGCGTCATTATCCTCAACGTTAGCTAAGTGTGAGATGACGCTGTTCACATATAAACAGAAAAGAGTAGGGGCAAGGACACAGCCCTGCCTAACCCCCCGGGAGACAGGAAACCTATTTGTCAGTGCTCCGCCCCGTCCGCAGCGTACCTGAGCGAAGTTGCCCTGGTGAAGTCTAATTAAAGCCTGGAGTAAATTAGTGGGCACTCCTAACTCCTTCAGGACCTCCCAGAGTTTTCCTCGCGGTACCAGATCGAACGCTGACTTCAGGTCCACGAACACCATGTACAATCTCCCGCCCTCGATGGTCACCGTTTTCCAAAAGAGGAGAACTAGGCGGAAGATTTGGTCCATGGTGGACGTATTTTTCCTGAAGCCAGCCTGGAGAGGACTTAGGATTTCATTATCCTCCATCCAGACCAACAGATGGTCTAGTAGGATTCGCGAGTAGATCTTCTGGGGGACATCTATCAGGCTGATCGGCCTGTAGTTGGATGGGAGCAGAGGACAGCCCTTCTTGAAGATAGGGACTATCTCTGCCCCCAGCCAAGTACAGGGGATCGCCATACCACGTGCAAGTGAGTTAAAGAGGATGTGGAGGTAAGGCGCCCAGATCTCTGAGTGGGACCTAAAAAGGTCACCAGGTAATTTATCAAGGCCAGGTGCCTTACCCAACGCTAAGCCTTCAATTGCACTGGCCACTTCCCCTAACGTGAACTCCAGAGTGTCACCAGGAAGGGAGAGGAGTGTTGCAACAGTGGCATCAGTATTCTCATAGACATCTGCATAGAGTTTCCCGAAGTGATCTTCCCATATTTGTGCTGCTATATTGGGTTCTACTGCGGCTTTTGGTTCCCCTGAGCCAGTAGTAACCAAGGACCAAAATCTTCTTGAGTCCTTGGCTGTTAGAGCTGCAGACAGATCCTGCCATCTATCCCAGTCCCAGTCTGACCTCACACGAGCCATTGTATCTTTGTACTGTCGCCGCAAAGCGGACACCCTGGTCCGGGGTTCCCCCTCTTTGACTGCAGTGATAAGGTCAACTTTGGCCTTTCTACACTCAGAGTTATACCAAGTAGATGTTCTGGTCTTGTGCTTGGACTTCGGCACCTCTGGGTAGAGGACCTCTCCCAATGCAGCCACTAACTCTTCGTGAATAGAAGGTAAGGATTCCTGCAGGGCCTGGGTACTGGGTAGACTAATTAGTTCTTCCAAGGCCTCAAATTTGGGCAGCACCAGATTATAGATTTTCCCCATATTTTCTTCCGATTTGGAGAAATTCTGCCACCTCACCCTACGCCTATTTGAAGTTAATACCAAATTTCCCCTTTCATCTCTTTCCTCTGGACGAGAGGGTCCTATAGGTTCGGGGAGATAGGCCAAGGAGAGGAGGAGGGCATTATGGTCACTATCAGTGCGAGGAATTATATAGAAGTCCTCCACCTTAGGCCAGAGGCTGATGTCAACAAAAACATAGTCCAGTCGTGACTCGTGATTGAGTCTATTGAAAGTGCACTTGGAGGGGGTATCTGAGGGAGTCCGTCCATTACAAGCTCTTAAGGCGAAATTAAGAGTTAAAGACATAATTTGGACCGCAAGTGGAGACCAGGATTTAGGATGAGGCGAGTGGCACACTGGTATGCCCCAGAAGTCGTCTTCTGCAGTAAGGGCCCCCTCCCTCAAGCCCTCTAGGGGCTCGAAGTGGCAATTAAAGTCACCGCCCATTACCACCTTGAAGTCTGCCGGCAGCTGGCCCAGAAAGGACACAAGATCTTCAAGTGTGGTGGACTCTGCCGTTGGTCCTACTGGGCAGGAATAAACATTTATAATTGCTAACGTTGGAGCCCCCTTCCAGTTTAGAAGGACACACTGGATGTCTTGGGAAGACGTAGGTAGGGATTCCGCTTTGCAGCCAATATGCAAAGCTATCCACACCGCCAAACCACCCGAGGGCCTCCCCTTGCCGTTCCAGGTGGCATGGATCTCAAATATGGCATAGCCAGTTTTGAGAACCGGCTCCCTCGCCCATGTCTCTTGAAAGAGGCAGATATCACTATTTGTTATGAGGGAATCCCATTCACCCGTGTGAATTTTATTGGAAATACCTGCAACATTCCAAGATAGTACCCGCAGGACACTAGAGGGAGTGTGCAGGATTGGTCCATGCCCCCCTGAAGTGTTTCTACCACTGCAAACTTTTGGGATGGGAACCCCTTGTAAAGAGGGTAGACTAAAGTTAGATGTGACTGGAAGACTTGGGATCGTACCATGAGGGTCTGCTGACAGTTGGCAAAGGGAGTTGGCACCGGGAGCGTGAGAATTTTCATTCAGTCCATTTGACGCTCTTTCTTCAGCAGAATAACCAGGAAGGCACCCCAGGCGTCAATCACAAGAGTCCAAGCCAGAAAGATCTTCAAATCTGTTGTTAACTTCCAAAGGTGTAAATGGAAGCAAATGGTCCATCCCCCCCGAATGAGAAAAATGTTCCATACTCCTGTAATTAGTTCCATAGCCCCTTGGTGGAACATGTTCCCACCCAAGAACATTCTTTGGGATCATGGAACCTGGGTGTGAGGGGAGGTAATGGTTAGTTTGTTTTGGGCCATTAATCCCTATCGGGGGCATGGGGGGCCATGGGCATGACAGAGGAGCTACTAGGGCTCTGGGATAGAAATAAGTGAGGTCACACAGCATAATTGATTTGCCTAGGTTCCCCGGCATCCAACTCAGAATATGCCTAACAGCTTCAGGGTCCCTGAAGTTAATCACAATCAAGTCGCCCTCAATGTCTTTCTCCCGTCCCCCTAACCAGGAGAGTCGGCGCACATGCACTATGTCTCCATTAACATTCACCGGGAGAGGTCTATTTTTGGACAACCAGTACATGGTTTTGTTTTTAAGTTGCTCTGGGCCTTCTCGCTAATAGCTAATAGCTAGATTTGAAGGGGGGCGGGGTGACAGGAGTAGCTAGGCAGGGGGCACAGTGGGGCGCAGCCGGAGTGAGTGACGCCTGGTTGGACGAAGGACTGGAGAGCAGGAAGGATTGGCAGGGAGTTAGACTACATCCACGCGAAGAGTAAAGGGCAACAGTCGACTAAGCAGGGATATGCCTGTTTTTAGGACAAAGTGGCGGCAGTGATTATAATGGCGGGATTAATTTGCTCACAGGTGCTTAGAGGCAGCGGTGGGCAGTAACACTTAGGTGAGTTTTACATGGCTGAGGGCAGGGTGCTTGTGACAGGTGAATTATGGTCCACCTTTCCCAGTTCAGGTTGTTCGAGTGATTATTGGTCCCAGTTGTATCATGGTGCGCGGGTAAGCACCACTTGGCACGGAGGTGGCGACTGAGTCCATGGTTAGGGGCTTTAGGCATGCTTGTGGTGTGGAGTGTGAGCCTGTGGCGGGTGACGGGGGGTTGGACGCGGGGTCAATGTGAAGGGGGGGGTGGCGGTGGCAGCTAAGCCCTAATATTCCGATGTGTGCAGTTGGTGCGATGGCGGGAGGGGTTTGACTTAGAGTGCCGTCGTGCGCGAGACGTTGCGGTTGGCATGGGCGGTGGAGGTGAAAGGGGGCATGGGTATCACAGGACGGACATTTGGTGGCGCCGCGAGCGAGGGGAGGTAGGGGTCAAGGCGGAAAGGTGGAAGGTGGAATAAATTTCTCAAATAAACCTTAGCTTACATGAGACAAAAGTGTCAATGAGGAATGAACAAAATACAAGAGGCAGCGAACTGTACATTACTGGAGGAAAGGTGGCATGTGTGCAGGTTACAAAGGAGCGGAAAAGTACAAGTAGAGGTATAATACCGCAATAAAAGGCAGACAATCAAACACAAGTCCAAAGGTTGCCTAGGCAAGGGTCGCATGGGGGGGAGGAAGGTGCAGGAGGGTTAAGCTCAAGGGGAGGCCGTTGAAGGGGACTTTTCCAAGACCGCGGGAGGCTCACTGGAGGCAAAAGGGGATGGGGGGGTCAGGAACACACGGTGGGTCAAAAAAAAAAGAGGGAGGGGCAGAGTTTCAGGGTGAGTCTGTTAGATCTGTGGTGGCCGGGGTGGAAGTGCACAGTGTACACTACGTGTGGTCTGTAGAAGTTTTGGCAGAAGCAGGGCCTTGCGCTCCATCACCTTTCTGCAGTGATGGGCAATGAAGCAGAACCTTCCCTTTATCAGGGTATACGCTGCGCTGCGGCACTTTTGCAGCACTTTCCAAAGAACAAAAAAAGTACAAGCTTTAAGTGCTCACCTATAAAAGGGTCTTTCTACACCCTGTATAATATGTTTGTGCAGCGGAAGTTGCCACACATTCACGAGTTAATATATTTTATAAACACGCTCAGACTCGTATGAGAGCATAAAGCACCCTGGGCTCGAATACAAATGACAATGCGGGCAGTTATGTCATTTAAATAAAAAAATCACTCACAACTCTACTTTTGCGCCGATGATTGGAGGTCAAGGTGCACCGTTAAACTGGAGCTGCATATGCGACTGACTGCAGTGATGAACATGGGTGTCTATAAACACACGGTGTCTGCTGGATTACACAGGAGGTTCAAGTTCATATTTCGGTCCATTACACATCGTTGATCAGGAACACACACGGGTTCGTGCACAAGCAACAGCTGCCGTCTGGACACAGATGAGAATTTCAATTCCCAGAAACAGAGGCTCACGCATACACAATGCACATGCTGCATACACACTCATTGTGTTTGCGCACACCCTCATGCACGGGATGATTGCAGGGCTATGCCATAAAAATGCAGGCACCAGAATTGAGGACCAAAAAGATGTAATATTATTGCAGAAACGTAGTCATATACTTGCGATTCGTTGGCTGGGCACCCATGCGAGCGAACGCACACCACAACGCTGCTGTGCATACATCGCCACTGCTGCACAAAGAGGGCCATCTACGTGACTGCAGTCCCTCTCAGGGTCACAAGCGCTATTGTACTGCTGGATGGCCGATTGCGCGCACACAAGCCAACTGCTGCAGAGAGAGGCTCACAGGCATGATCCCATTGCTGCAGACTGAAAACTCAAGCACGGAACCATGCAAGAAAATGAAATCTCTGCCACAGCGTGTGCAATGATACTCATTCATGCATGTCCACTGCTGCACACTGAAGAGTCAGTACCATGCGAGTCTGGTGCTGCAGGAAGGCTGCGCATACAGGGTTAGAGTGTGCACAAGGATGCCGAAATGACCAGGGCTGCACACTGGGAGGGGTCATGCATATTATGCAGTGCTGCAACGTGGGTTTGCCTACGAGTGCACTTCTGCTTGTTGCAGCCCTTGAACACATGACTCCTTTGCTACACAGATGGGCAGAAAATTGCACGTCGAGCCATATGCACAATACCTCCCTGCTCCACATCAGGGGAGATTAGCATATGATCAAATTGTTGCAAACCGAGGAGCGCGTAAAGCATTCATTATTACCCAGACTGAAATGGTTAAACTCTGAAATTAATAATGCACATAAAGCGACCAGTGAATGCACGCTGACATTGCCCACACATACATGTTTCTGCCCTGCCTCACCTTGCACTCGGCTCCTTTGTCCCTCTTGCTGTCGGCGCTCTGTCCTTGGACACAATGATTGGCTTTGCAATGGCCGCCGCAGGTGAGGTTTGCGAACGAAACAAGGTGTTTTGGAATAACAGGTTTACTGGTCCTGAACCCGCTGTTTAAGCTACGACGCCTTGCTTATGAGAAGCAAGGCTGTCACTAACTTGTCCTGTTTTACTGCCAGCCGTGCATCTCGTAAGCAAGGACTATAAGTACAAAGTGCATATTTACAAGCGCTTGCAGACTTTCAAAATACACAAATAAAAGGCCTTGTCATTTACAATACCAATAGCTCAAACTCTCACAAATGCGAGGCCTATTGCATTGAAAATGCTTGTTCTTTGTGTGGGGGTGGCGCTCCACAATAAAAATATTTATAATCTTGAAGTACTATAGTAAGACTAGCATTGAAAAGTACTGAGATATTTTCTCTGGATACACTACAACATGGTAAAGAAATCAAACTAATATCAAACAATGTGTACCACATTTACAAACCTCTTGCGGCATTTCCCCATGCAATGCCTACACCCCTACAAAATTAAGTGTGTGGGCCTCAATAACGCCCCTCAAACCACGAAAACAATAACCCCACAAA